>NC_092648.1:34382188-34462188 GCF_032118995.1 Asterias amurensis
TGATTTCCGGAATTGGTGGGTTTTGCAGACGATGTTTTGAGCCCTATCTCACGGGTCTACTCATCTTCACTCTTCTTGGTTACATAGCTCAGTTTACATTGGCAACCCCTGGTGCCTTGCTAGCAGCACACATACTCACAACATACAACGACGTCTGACTCAAGACTGTAAAGCGCTCTTCTCACTTTCTCTGAGGGCGCTATTTATAATTAATGGGTTGCAAAGTTTGGCAATTATTTTGAGCGCTGCGGCCGTCAGCGCGTCCCGTCCGCGATCTGTTGTCCCTGAAGGGTAAAATTGCCTTGGAAAAAAATAATAATCCTGATTTAAAAAAAGGAAAATCCTTTTTTTCCCCGACTTTTAAGAAGAACAAAATTTCCCAATTGAAAAGCACTACGAGTGCAGTGAATTTTGATGTACAGAAATCGAAGTACTGCGTCCCATCCCCATACTCAATTACTCAGATCTATGCTACATGTACGTAGGTGCCAAGGAAGGTTCAAATCCATGAAACATGAAACGGCAATATAAAAAAGTGAAATAGTTTTAAATAACCCGAAGATATTTATATGCTCTCATTTTCATTTCATGAAAGGCGAATTTTGTTTCTTTCAGATGAAGTCAATATTGTCTTGTCGGACATTTAATTAATGTTCGCCCTGTACAACAATTTCTTCGATTAAAATGAGTCAAAACTTGGAGGAGGAAAACTGCGAGCCATAAAGTGGCTTCATGTTGATCGTAAAAACGTTTTGCCTTGCCGACCTGTCAAAAAATGTAAGCCTGTTAGCCTTACAGTCAGTTTCAAACCTTTATGAATGATGGCTCTGTTCCTTTTGATGACAGAAAAAAAGTAGGCTAGTTGTCAGTGTTTATGAGAATGTCTTCCTTCCTTCTTTATTTGTGCACATTTTCGGAATCAAAATTACTAGAGCAACACATGAGTAGGTACTTGAAAGATTTCACTGAGAAAATAAATGAAGTGCCATTATTTAGGCCTATAATTATGACCGTGGTCTCAAAATAATTGACCCTTCATCTTTAGCATGTATGATGACTTAATGTGCTAACAAGTCACATTATGAAACCTTAGGGCATATCCGGTTGTCAAAATCGGACTCAGTGTAGGACTTGCACATCACAAGGTTGTGGGTTCAAATCCCCCAGCTAACTGCTGATTTCACTGACTAGAAAAAAATTGTCGTCTAGTTACTAAATCAAAATTTCTTGATTTGTGCAATTCATAAAGCAATTTTGTATATGAGAGCGATTGGCTGTTCCCCAGCTCGGCGCATATATCCCCTTGCGGGAGTTTGAGTTCCCTTGATGGAAAGATTATCCAGACAAACAAAATAACTCATATTTGAGATGCCCTTTCTCAGTCTCTCCTTGACGCATGCCTACGGCTGCATGTGAGCATTAAGACTGACTGAGCCTAGTTGCGATAACGTAACACTACTCCCGGCCGACGGCGGGAGGATCCTCCTCTCTGAGGGTTCATCGCAACGACTGAGCCATGCTAAGACACGGTCGGTCGCCTTTTGTGTAAACCTCGAGAAAAACAAATTGAGGGAGAGGGAAATTAAATGTGGCTTTTTGGGGGAGCAAAAAGTATCGTGGCGGCTGCTGGCTGAACAATGCGTCGATTCTCAGCGAATACTCTCGTATATGCACAAGAGTGTCCATTTATTATGGGAAGTAAAACAAAAAATCCTGCTGTTTTGTTTGAGAACTTGTAATGCCTATCTCAATAAACTAGTAATAATTTATACCGGAGAAACCAGCTGACCTAGCAACCTCAGTCGTCAAGTTAGATGGTCTGCTAGAGATTGTATCAGATCCACGGATATACCGGTGGGGTCAGGTGTTTTAACGAAATAAAGTTGTTATCACAAGACAGACCAAAGCTCGTTTGTGTACACGAGTCAATGGGGAATTCCCTTGAGACAGCGGACTAGTCTATTTTGTGAAGTATCCAGCGGATAAGCGACCTTGCCCTGGCCACCGTCCTAAAAAGCGTATTATCCACCAACAACACACCGTAACTAGTATTGCAGTAGTTGTAAGCCTACTAAATAGCAACGATAAAACTTGATTAATTCTACCTTTCAAGAATGTTATGGTATATAAGAAAGTGACCTACTACAACACCGTCTGTGCAAGTTTCGCGCGTTTCGGAATGAGAAAGCACATCAAACGAACAACTTTATTCTTTCTGAAATAAAAAAGTTGCCTTAAATTATATTTGATGACAAATTTTGATTCCAAATAATATGAACATAGTTCATAGTATGTCACTAATTTAGAACAATTAGTGAGTCCTTACTCTATGGAAAAACCACAAAGCTATTGACGGGAAACCCCCCAAAAAGCAAGTGGGCATACAGCCGCCCGTGCTGCTACCACGGACTGTAGCCCGCCCTCTTTGGGTACAAAATAAAAGTAAAAACTTTAGATACGCTGGTACTACAACAAGGAAACCGTATTGAACATGTCTTCACTTATACCGTCAGAACGCGTACCAGCGATTTAGGGACTTTATAAAACACGACTTTGCACCCGATCATCAGCAGAGAGCTGAGACAGGTTGGTTAGCTAACCGGAGTAAGTGTTGTATTGAGGGCAAGCAAAGTTTCCTATTCTTCGGCAGTTCATCTAGCTGAAGCTGAGTGAAAAAGACCGAGGAAAAATGGCAGCCAGTAGTGCAACACCGTTAATAGTCCGGCTGGTGTCGGCCTCTGTGGCAATTGCAAACAGAGCGGGGAGCATCATCAGAAAAATCATGAAGGACGGTTCTCTGAATATTGTCCAGAAGGTAAGATGAATAAGATTACCCATGGAGTACCCGATTACTTTTCAACTGGCACTGCTGTGTGTTGGGTCTGTGCTGTGACTGTCTGGGAGTGGGAGTTTCTGTGTAGCGTGGAGTTCAACATATAAAACCTCCATGAACAGTCACCTTCCTTGACACTTCCTATTGGAGTATTAGTATTAGTAAAACATACACTAACTAACACTGGAAACAGTAACACTAAATAAAGTACACTTTGACTGATTATCAGTATTCTCCCTCTTTATTATCACAATACTTTTACTTATGGACATGCCTTGAATTGAAGTTGTGTTAAGCTGGCCATCATAAATCATGTATTTTGTGTCTTGATCTTGGTTGGTGGTGAATGTTACCACAGTCGTAGCAACAGTAACTGGGGCGCTGTACTCCTTTTTCCCTGAAATTTTGACATTTTCTGTTGCGAAATTTTGACATTCTCTGTCGTGAAACTTTGACATTCTCTGTATACGACAGAGAATGTCAAAATTTAGAAAAAAGGAGTACAGCGCCCCAGTTACTGGGTCTACCATAGTCAGTAGTCCCAGTCCAGAATTGGTGCAGTGTGTGGAGCCCTGGCGGCCTAGTTCACTGTACTTCACTAAGAATAGTCAATAGTGCCAATAACTTAGAGAAAACAATGCCCCCTGTTCCTTCCCACACTGCATTTCGACACTTGAGACAAATCAGTAAGGGGGGCGGGGGGGGGGGGGGGGGGTGTGTGGATTCATGATAAGGTCTAATAATTATAGGCAATCGCTGGAATCTCACTGTTTCTCAATCTTAGCCCTAGTCCAAGCCCTGACTAATCTGAAACTGTGATTATCTTTCGATTAGATTTTTTAGAAACTTGTGTTTTTTTCCCGCAAATATTTTCCCCCCATTCACCACTAACCATTGCCAGTGGAGAGTACATTAAAACAATTTTTTGCAAGCTCCATTTGGTTTTGAAGAATCTTGGAGCTTGCAACTACTCCCGTTTGAACATCGTCAGCGAGTGATCATTCTTTTTAAAGGCTATCAACCCTGTTCCTGATGCTGTGTGTGGCGCTAGGGCTAAGAAGAATCGGAGGTAGTCCTGCGAATTGCCAATGTGTGGGGCTTTCCTATCACGTGATAAAATAGTCACAGAAATTCAGTGACACTTTCATTGTGACCGACATCGACACTCGGTAACTGAGGCAGGATCCGAATTGGCAGCTACGGCTACGGTTACGGCTGGATCGTCGCGTCATCATGCATTGAAGTATAGGACGCCCTTAGCAACACCCCTGGCAACGTCGTAGCCGCAGCCGTAACCACCAATTCGGATTCGACCTGACACTTTCAATGTGACACTGACATTTACACACACAGATTACTCTATATTCTTGACATGGATTGTTAAGAGTTTGTCACTAGGTATCAGGTTCATGCAGCTTATTAAGTTTTACAGGGATGAGATTGTTCAGACTTTTGGCTGAATTCAGACTTTTTATGTCGGCCTGGTGAAGAAAATCAGACAGAAGAAAATCCTGCTCATTGGTCTACTTTTCTAGTGCTTTGGATACTGTTTCCAAAAGCTCCGTGGAATCTTAGCTAAACCCCCTGGGGTTACTAAAAGGTAGAAATGCCATAATTTCAACATACCTTTGAATTTGTATTATAAGTTTCAGACTTTTTCGTTAGTAATGACTCTCACCCCTGGTTTTAAGCTTTCAGATTATCTGAGTGATACTAATTATCTACATGTATTGTATCTCTAAATTGCAAATAAATATATTATAATGCAGACGAACGTTTTGCCTGGTGCCAGCAAGAAAAAGTAATTTGTTTGTGACTGTAACTCAACAAGAAAAAAAACATGTCAGGCTAAATGATAACTTGCACTCTTTTGTCATAAATGCATTTTTGTTGAACCAGAATCGCTTGCTTGCAGAAAAGAACGGTAACAACTCGCAAGCTGTACATGACCACCATTGTTTCTTTTGTTATAAAAGTGTCACGGATAACATTTTCTGACCTGTAATTGGCAGTTCGTCTGCTGTTGGTTTGGACAATAAATACAAGTTTACAAAATCTCCCGGATTGCTAGTATTTATGCAATTGCTGGCAGCTCTGTAATTGCTTTGTCTTTCACATGGGAAATTAAGCAGGTAGGTTTCATCTACTAGGATCGGCTGTAGTGCTCATAAAAGAACCCAGAACACTTTGTGGTTGAGTAGGGAATTTATCTCTGGCATTGCTGGTTCACATATTAGCAAGCTCCCTTCATACAGATTACCTCATGCCTAGGCATTGGTGCCCCTTCAAAAGTTTTCATAACGTTACGGTTTTCTAATGGAAGTGCTCCTTTGCAAAATGAAAAAGACCCTGCCCTCTCAAAGATGAAAGTCAAGGCTATGAGGTTTTTTTTTGAGGCTTGGGAGCTACAGTGATTAAGTTCACTTAGCCTATATGATGTCTTGTATCGTTTAGTCAGGGTTTGAATGTGACAGCAATATTCTAAACAAGCAAAATTCCCGAAGAGTAACCAATACTGCACAGAGTACATATACCTGTTAAGAACTTTTAACACCAGAGTGGTTATCAGGTTAAGAATAAGAACAACTTCCTCATCAGAACAAAGACGAATTGACCAGGAGCAGGATTTGAACCAGCGACTTTCGGTTAACATCCCAACGCTTGACCATCTGAGCTGTCTAGCCCCGTCATTTTATACCTTCTAAAACCATTTTTCTGCTAATGACTTTTTCCTTCTTTATCTGGCTTTATTTCTGTACAAAGCACTGTTTTGTGGCAATACTACACTTAAATCTGTTTCTCTTGATTGTTAGTATATTATTATTTTTAGTAGTCGGAAATGCAAACAGCGGTGGAGTGAGTGGCAGGTACCAGCACAAATCAAGCATTAAAATATAGAGAAACTTGTGTGGGTAATGAGTACAAGATGTGGGCGTCTGGGTATCATTAGTATCCAGCAATAAAGCAGAGGTTCTCTTACCACTACTCTACATGAATGTAGTCGAGGTCGGGGGTCGGGTAGGCGTAGTGGTATCTTTCCTCTTCTTCCACCTATAGACGATGTGACCCCTGACGTCACACGAAAACCATAACATGATTCGCGCGCATACCGCCGGGCAAAACCTTTTGTGTTTTGACAGCCAGCTAGAAAGTGTATGTAATCTTACCATGACTACATGTCTTTTTGTCCGGTGAAACATGACGTATACAGTGTTTTTTTTCAACAGAGGTCACATCGTCTATAGGACACTGGTTCCAATCACACCGATGTAGTGGGCATTAAGTCTTAGTGGGCACTATGTTGATTTGGGTCTCGGGCACTACATGTATGTTGATTGGGGTCTCAGTCCCTACCTGACTAGTGTTGGTTTTCTCTGGAACAATTCTCTGGCATAAGATTGCAGGGCGTGTAGCTCAAAATGTGTACTGGACAAGAATTTATTTCACAAGACCAAAATCTTCATTGAAGAAGGAACTTTCCACAGATTTTTAACACGTTAGTTAATGTACATTTTTTTTATTTGAACAAGCACCAAGAGTATCTCATTTATGTTATGGATTAGAATGTTTTGATAGTCAACATCATTGTTTTACCAGACTCAAAGTCAACATTTGAACATCATTTCTTTCTGTTGGAGATATTAAACAGTGCTTTAGTTTACACTACATGCCCAAGGCTAAAATCAGTAGCCTCAGGCCTGGGGGGTCCAGTGTCAAATTCAAGCCCTGAAGGTTTTCCTCCAACATCTAAAACTGAAACTTCCTTTGTCTTCTCTTCGTTGGGTTCTAAGAATCGTTCTTGGCTAGTACAGGATTAAATTTTGCTTTTCATTGGCTTCACAACTAGAGTAAATGAAATGAAATGAAATGGTAGAATTGCATAAATTCAGTTTAAGATCCCGTCCAAATTGATGGCAGTAGCTCTGGCCGGAATGCCGAAAAATCAAATTCTCCAACGTTGTCGTCTCAGCCAATGGTCATAGCTGTAGCTGAAGTCGCTTTTATTTAAACAAAGTCTTATCTATGTTCAATTTAAGATAAATTACACATTCAACATTCAACATGCATGTTAATTGTTGCTGTGTTTTTTACCATACAAGTTGTGTATCTTTTATGAGTTCCTGTCACGTGTATTCACTTCCTGCAGGTATTGGCCTTTTTGAGATATGGTGGACATTGTAATGGCCGGTTGATACTCACTGCGACTGCGTGCAGACTTTGAGAAATCAGGGTCCATGTGCTGCATACGCAGTCAAAACGAAGCGAGAGTACACTGGTTTGGGTATATTCAGACAAATTTACCCAAATCAAATAGTGCCCTACATAGTAGGCCCTACATTATGTGTCTGACACCATACCTCAAAATGGCTTATTGGCTAGCCCAATTCCTCCATTATCCTCTTCTCTCTTCTACATGTACATGTAGTCCATCCACATCAAATTGTTTGGACTTGGACAATATTGGTATACATGTACCTGACCCTGTGGTAAGCGGTTGTTGTTATGGGCCTACTAGCCCCAGTCCTTCTGAATCCTTCACTTTAGCAGTAGAAGGATTTTGGACTGTTCAGAGTTAAACTTCAAGTTTTGTATTAAGTCCATGTACACAAGAGAATATCAAATTCAATTGAAAGTTGACAGACTAAGACTGACATTAATTCAATTTTATATTTCATTTCGGACAACATAGGCCTACATATATTTCTAAAAATATCTTCAAAATAAGACCTTTTAAATAATTTCCATAAAACTTATCTCCACTGGGTTCTTCTACGTGTATCACACATGGACCCATGGCTTTTCATCCAATCAGAAGGACACAGCAATGGATGTATTTCTTTATAATGACACAATGTCATGGCAGGGACTGGAACCCACACTCTACTGATCAGTAATGCCAGAGCTCGAATCCGGTGCTCTTATTTGCTTGACCACGGCATGCTGCAAAAATAAATAACCCAAACATTAATGAGAACACTCTGGCACTTGTAGAATGTGTTATATATATTTCCAGTTTTCAGTTCTTCTCATGTTGTCTTTTGCAATTGCTTGATTGCTGTTGGATCCTTTGGTAACCTGAAAGTACAATGTACTACAGTTATTCTCAAAAATACCCACCAAGAATTCAATAAATTTATAATTAACAAAATAAATAACAGCCCACCAAATAAGGCAAATAATACTGAACACAACTTGCCATGTATAATACACTAGTAAATAAAACAAAATGGCTGTTTCAGTTATAGAATTTACGCCCTAATTGTAGTTACAGTAATTTCAATGACATGATACTGCATGTACAGCAAGTATTGTCAAACTGGTACTAATAATAGCGTGTTCATGCAGTGGTTCTTAGGGCCCCGTGTGTTGTCAGACGCTGTATGGTAGTATCAAACCCAGTCTTCTACGGCCTATAATCATGATGTGTGCACATTAATTAACTTGGTAGAAACGGCTTGTCTTTGATGATAATATTGCCCAAAGCATTCAGCCACCACCACAGACAACAGCATTAAAGATGCACAAATACTAATTGATTCTGAAAGCACGACTACATGTACGCGGCTTTGTATTAAACAACTCAGTTTAAGGGGGCGTCAGAAGCAGCAGTGGTTGCTCTGTCCCTGTGTACCCCCCCCCCCCATACCGAATGTCAGAATTCAGGGGTGTATTTATTAGCGCTGTGCATCGTGTACTACTTGCTACAATGTATTTTGCAATTATTATTTAGCCATTGTGTCGGGGGTTTATAGGATTATAGAAAATATCAAGACTGAATTAGATCTTAGGAGATGAAGACACAAAGCTGCGAAAAACATGTTCAAGGATTGAATTTGGGGTAAAATTCCACGAGACCACAGAGCTTGTAGCTCAAAATGTTTACCGCACCAGAATTTATTTCTCAATAAAAGTAATACATGTATGTATAATAATAAATATGTATTTATATATAGCGCCTTTACAAAAATGATTGAAGCACTGAAAAGGAAAAGGCGAGAAACAAGAAGACAAAGACTGGGGTGACATGAACAAAAATGGTTTAAGACGTTTCTTGAAAAAGGTGATAGAAGGAGCTTTCCTGATATTGATGGGGATAGAGTTCCACTGTTTGGGACCAGCTATAGAAAAAGATGTGTCCCGAGAGATTTTGAACCAGTAGAAGATCATCGTTATGCGAAAGAGCTTTCTAGACAGTTTAATAACTCATAAATTGTTTTTAATTGAACAAGCACTACAAGAATCCTATCTCATCCCCCATAATAATTCCATGAACCTTTGTTTTTAGTTGGGTTAATAAGTTTGAGTTTACTTGGCAAAACTGGAATACAAACACTTTTAAATTTTAAGAATGTTCAAATTAAATCTGATTTCTTTTGGTGTTTTTAGATCAAAGAAGAGAGACTAGAATCTATCTATATTTTGTTGAAGCCCTCCCCCTTCTTTTTTAGTAAGATAACAGTGGCCAGAAATGTAATGCAAGTTAACAGACGTGCTTGTATACAGTGTGTGTACATAACCAAGGCAGCCTGTACGAGTCCATGGTTAGCTTGCCCTATCTTGTGAGAGCCGGAAGTACGTAACTCTGTACCAAGGGGATAGACTGTCTTGGAGTATAGCAGCATCCATTTAGAAATGGAAGAAGAGATAAAGAATGATCCTTTAGGAAAGCCTGAAGATCGGGAGTGGAAGAGTGAGGGTAGGATGATGTAAAAGGAAGGGTCAAGGACAACAGATTAGCGGACCCTGGAAGGCTGGAGGCAGGGAAGAGGCAGACCTACCTAATCTATCTTATTTAATTGCAAATTTGCAATTACACGATGATGATGATGATGATTGGGGGAGGATGTTTGGGAAAGATGAGCGGCAGGATGATTTTGGAGGGAGGTAGAACGACCAAGCTCTGGTTTAGATTGTTGAAACGGAAGACGCGTGTTATGTACTTACAAGTACAGTCAGTATTTTTCTTTTTGCGGAGCGGAGTGGTCAAAACAACATGCACGATTGATTGAAGTTCAATCATTGAACCAAACATTGGTTTAAAGCAAAGTGGCTGTCTAAAGTGTACATCAGGATAAGCATGGGAAGTATTAGCTAAAAAATTTACACCGTTTTTCCAAATTCAATAAAGGACTTAAACAATAGGAACAGTTCCTCGACAAAGACAACCATACGGCAAAAACACTCTCATTTGAAATCACAATAGACGGAATTATAACAAGTTCTCTTTTAATAGATGGAAATTTACAACGGGGATAAAGAAAATTGAGTTTGGTTTTCTCCTTACACAGACGAGTGTTAGCACTGTATACTCGGTACTTTACCGAAAAATCACAGGCATTTTAATATTAATCGATTTGGATCTGAACCGAATTCTAGAGCAGTGTCTTACCAACTAGACCACCGAGATCTTTTTGACACCCAAAACAAGAAACAAGTAGCCTGTATGTAATTACATGCACATTAATAATAATAATAACAATAATATCAAAGTCTTACGTATATAGCGCATGTATTACCAAACAAGGGTACTCAAGGCGCTGAGTATATACAAACATTTAGAAAGATAGGTTATTGCAGTGATGAATTCTGAGACCCATTTCATATTTGACTTATCTTTTTAAGAGTGAAAATCATACCAAGTACACCCTCTTCAAATAAAAAAGGAAGTCTACTGGAAAACAAACTGCATAGTTTCTATGAAGAAACTATGTGATGTGAAATTGTAATCAGATCAATTGTAGTTTGGTTAAAAATTGTTTTGTTATCATCGGTGGAAATAAATAATTATTAAAGGCTATTATTTAACCACCTTTTTTACAAGGTTTCTTTTCAAAGAAACTTAACCTTGTAAACAAGTAGTTACTGCCATCATTAGAACCTTGGAGCTACTGTTTGATAATCTTAAGGTAGGAATTTGGAAGCCCTTTTATCAGTCACCTGAGTTATTCTAAGAAATCATACATCTTTGAAAAATTGCGTTTTACATCAATTGTTGAAATCAACTGAATTATTTTATGAAAAAAAATAGTTAATAGCCTGTTGTATCAACCATTACATACCAGAGTCTTTATCGAAGTTTAATTGACAATACAACACATTATACATGAACAGGTATAAATACAGTCAAGTATAAATACATGAGAGAGAGAATCAGATAGCACACAGCAAAAAGTAAGGAGTAAACAATTTTTTTTTTTTATGTAACACATTTTTTTTTGACAGATTTTTGTAGATTTGTTTCTCTCTCAAAATTGAAGATTTGTAATAAATGCTCATCCTTTGTAGGAAAAAAAGAAAACCATCGTGCATTATGTAATCATTCTAACAAAAGATAAAAACTGCAAAAGTTGTGATTATTTTAGTTTTGTTTTAAAGTGCAGAACATTTTAGCAGTCACACTAAATTTGCAAAATTAATGTCATCTACCCCCTTGAAACAAAAATAAACACATAGGTTTTGGAATACAAAATGCAAGTGTACAAATATCCCAAATGTACATTTACATGGCTGTAGTAGATCTTAAATCATATATTACATGGTATGCTAAACGAGCAACAACAATTGCAACAGCAACATCAACAACAACAAAAAATGTTTTTCATTTACATCTTACTGACTAAAAAGGTTAAATGAACTCAGTTCGTACAAACTCAAACAAAAGTTATTTCCAATATTCATCATTGATTAATTGTTGTTTCATTCATTGATTGATTGTGTTTTATGTTTTTGTTATCGTCAATTAAATTAATAATCAGGAGTGTAGAATTTTAGTGGAATCGAATAATGAAATTTCGGAGCTTAAAAAAAACACATTTTCCATATTTTGTGCTGAATAATGATACACTTGAATTACTACCAGAAAGACAGTTTCATCTTTTGTATTCTCACAAGAGCAAGCGATGAAATTTTATTTTCGTTTTACAGAATGTCTAGGATTACCCTGTTTCATTGAAACAAATAAGGGAATAAAAGGGTAGCGACGAGTTCTTAAACGGCCCTCATGGTTTTAAACAGACGTTTAAGAACGAGTCACTACTCTTTTATTTCCATTCATAAATGCCCTGTTGTTAAAAAACGTGAAAAAATACAATTATAGACACTTTGACACTTGAAAATTCGCGCTGTTAATAATAGCTATGAATTGCGTGTTCCGCGTGATAATATTGGCGTATGCGCGCGCCCTACACGCGGAATCCAGCCAGTTACAAACAGCTACAGCTGGTCATTTACAACCGTTTAAACACCCCCACGTGATGCGCTCTCTACCAGTAGGAGTAGCGAAACTGTCAGGGGTAGTCTAGTCAGGGGTATTTTCTAATATATTATTAAAAGGTGCATGCATGTTTACATGTATCTGCCAAACAAGATTTTTTTCTGAACTGAAATTATGTTTGGATTTCATTTTTACATGATGGAAATTGTTGGGATGTTCGCTGTGGATGGCCCCTTTGAAAGCCAGAGTAGGGGTTAACCCTGGTGTTTCTGGTTCTTTGCAAGCACCCTTGTTTACAGGTGTCCCTGTAGTGATGTTGAGAAATTCTTGGTTTCATCACCCGAGATGTAAAGCAAAAACCTTTAAAATGATGATTGTACAGTGCAACATGTTGTTTAGAATCAGTGTTTTTACCATGTGGCATTTTTCACTGAGAAACATTGCTATTTGTCCTCGGACGGGACGTTAAGCTGAGAAATGTTGCAATGCATTTTGCTGTTTGAAAGTAATATAATGCGGCAGAATGAAGTGCGTTGATGTGGAGTGATGGCATTAACTGCTTCAATTAATTTAAAGAATGATCTTGAGTGATGTAAGGAAAAGTCTTGGAGCATCTCTTATCAGGGATCAGGTAGACTTGATTCAAGTCCCATTCTTGTAAGAGGTCCCTAAGCATTTTGAGCCATCTAGCAAATGGGCCGTAGTGTGCCCTCACCATCAAAATTTAGCTATTGTAGTCCTGAGAATGGGCACAGGTTCAAACTGGTTGGGGATTCCAGCCACGAAAATAAAAAGACTGAAAATAAAAAGGACTCTCACAGGATTGGGATTTGAGTCAAGTCTAGGGTTCCGACTGCTCAGTGGTTTTTCTCTCGGTGATCAGAGCCTTGCATCTGGATTGGGTTTTCAGTACCTATGTATCTGTTTGTGTAGGTTTTCCCACCCACATCCAAAACCGAACAGTTCTTTTGGTTTCATGCTCATCCTGTTATGAGAAAATAGAATTAGCTGTTGGAAACTGCTTACCTACTAAAAGGACCTATGGTATCAATGCAAACAAAAAATCGGATGGCCTGACGTTTTGACCCTAGCAGAGTCTTTCTCTGTTATTGGCAATTATTTGGTTATTGGATGTGTGATAAATAAATGTGCAGAATTGACAATCAAATGGGCACATGGGTTCATAGTCATAAAAAATACCCATACAGGTAGGTACCTATGATGGGTTACTCCTGGGTTAAGGGAAGCAATATAAATTCAATGTCTTGCTCAATGACACAAGTGTTACGACCGGGATTCAAACCCACACTTAGACGTCTCAGTCACCAGATATTGAGTCTATTAGTATCAATATTTTGAATGAATTATTATTAGACCGAGGATCAATACACAATGTGGTGTGATAACAGTACAAGTTAAAAGGAAACAAGTGACAACATAACCATGCCCTCATCAGGGCTCTAAATTTACATTGAAATGCTGGTCCTAGGCCAGTTGTTTTTAGCATCTGACCAGTAGAATTAAGACTGGACAAGTCCAGCGGTCTTGTGTGTTTGTTCAAAATGTTGATTTTCAGTCTGATAAATTTGAACAACATTGAATAATAAAACCAATTAAAGGGAAGGTACACATTTGGTAATTACTCAAAACAAATATTAACTTAAAAACTGACTTGGTAACAAGCATTGGAGAGCTGTTGATGGTATAAAACATTGTGAGAAACGACTTCCTTTGAAGTAACATAGTTTTTGAGAAAGAGGTAATTTCTCACTAAAATAGTAAAAGACTTCTAGCTAACAGTCTTTTATTCTTATCTGAAAGCACACCATTTCGCCCAACAAGGGTGTTTTTTCTTTCAACGCTTTCTCGCAACTTCCATGACCAATTGAGCCCAAATTTTCACAGGCTTGTTATTTTATGGTTATGATGGGATACACCAAGTGAGAAGACTGGTCTTTGACAATTACCAAATGTGTACCTTCCCTTTAGTGTTAAAACTATGAGGAATGTATGGGGTTAAAATATATGATCACAAAAGAATATGAATAAAGTAAGTAAAGTTAATTGTAATGGCAAGAAGCTGAAACAGCCTGGTAGGCGAACAAATACAAAGAATCCAAACAAGATCTTTTAAAAAAACAAAAATTGCACCAAAAACTAAAAATATATTTATAATAAAGTGAAAATGACCTAAAGAGGTATTCAAAATACAGGTTGCCTTGCAATGAGTGCAGACTCTGTGCAGTGCACAGTTTTTTTTATCGGGTTTCTCTTGTGGCAAGCTTACATGGTACATATAAGTTGTTCTGCAAATATAAATTTAGGATAATGATCTTTGCTGAATCATTTTGTATGTAGAACCAAACGTGTACTCTTCCCCCTCTGTGGTATGTATCCAGTATCTGATGATCACACACTTTTGCCGAGAGTAGAAAAAACATACAAGGGTCCAACTTTGTAGACCTACTTAAGCAAACAATTTTGCTAAAAAGTTTCTGCTGAGCCCCATGCAGGATGTCAGCCACAAATGGAACATGCGACATGGTATTTTGGCTGGTGGTCTTATATTATGAGTATGATATTACTGTGCTTAGTAAAAACATGCTGATAGCACAAGAAAATCTTTCCCAACAGAATCTCCAGACATTTTGCACTGTTGCGACTGGTGCCCACCTTGTATTTTGCCTGTCCAAGAAACTTGAATTTATGAATGAAATGAAAATGTAAACACTCATCACCTACACTATCATTTATATCCTTATAGAAAAATTATTGATATTTACACACATTTGCTTAAATGTACATTTTTTAACTGGCGGCACAGGTTTTTCAGGCATCCAATGCTTAAGTTAACATGTTGAGACTCTCCTTTTTTATTGTGACATTATCTAGAGGTTTCTTTCCCAAATTCTTCAAAAGCAACACTTATTTACATGCGACTTTGTGGTAACTTATCCATCCTTGCTATTTATTGAACTGAAATATTCATCTGAGCGTTTAGGTAGAACTAAAAATGGCAGGTGAATAACTGATTTTATTTTGGCTTAAACAATTGCTTTACGGTATCTGTATTTGTTCAGTATTGCAAACAAGCTCCACTATCGAGATATCAATGGAAGATTATACAGCGCATGTCTATGTAAATTTAATATTGATATACTTGTATGCAAAAAAAGTTCAATGTTAACTTTCAAGGCTAGGGTTATAAAAATGGAAAAAACAGATGAATTTTTCGCTCTGTAATTTTGAAGAAAAAAAAGAGATAATTTTGTTTTATTATTGCAGTTTGAAACATCTGCCATTTTTTGTATGCACTGCTTAACCCTGTGCTGTTGTTTCACAATACCTACGCAGCATGTTGCATTGTTTTCACCGTCGTAGCCTGACGTGGAGCGTACAAATTGTACATAAGTGCTGTCAAATTTCTCTGTTGATTTACGGGCCTTCCTGACAATTGTTCACACCTCAAAGAATACTGCTTCGCAAACTCTCTGACTCTTCAAAGTCATCTTTATTGTTATTGTCTTTTTTTTGTGTTGTTACACAACAACAAAATGTTTACCTGAGGAAAAATTGAGTTGAGAATGGGCCGCCCGCAATATTGATGACAGTTTCTATAATAATCATTATGCAAAATGCACTCATCTGCAGTCTGCATTTCTTAGATGACTAGGTTTTATTTTATAATAAACAATGAGGGAAACTGACTTTCGAAATGTTAAATGATTTGGGGGTTGAATAAAGAACAGTTTACTAGAGCAGCATTTGAACCAAAGAGCTTAAGTTTAACATGTTGGTGCTCTACCAACTTTGAGACAATATCTTTGTACAGGGGGGCCAGTCAGAATCCATGCAACTGATAGCTGCCTGAGAATGTAATGAGATTTAAAAATGTGAGCCTACAAAACAGAAAAGTTTTACATTTTTACGCATATTACTAAGCTTGAGAAAATAAAATTAGCTGTTGCAAACAACTTATCAACCAAATGGACTGATGGTATAAATGCAAAAAAATAGTTAATGGCCTTATGTTTCGATCCTAGCAGAGTCTTTCTCGAAGGCCAAATGACAACACAACAAACATGAACAGGTAACTGAGTGAAAAATAAGCAGTGAAGTGGAAATATGAATGGGGTTAGAAAGCATGCAGAAAAAAGCAAGGGGTAAACAATTAATAGGGGGACAATGGGGCGGGGGTTGAAAGGAAGGGACTGGCTTGACCACAAGAAGATGGAAACACAAAGGTCAATATCAAGGGTGGGAAGAGGTGGGGGAAAAAAGTAATTAATTAGTGAATGAGGGCAGGCTTAGTATTACTAAGTTTATTAGCAAGGGCATTTATAAAAGGGAAAGAGTAGTGATACGGTCTTATAGGACCATTTACAACCCTGATTGGGTTGTGGCCATGTGATAAAGGACCGAGCCAAATACTACAAGCCCATGACCCTGCCATTTGTTAAACAACCGCTTAAGGAATTTATTCCAACTCTTTTATACATTTTACTCTAAAGACCACAATAGTTTATGTTAATTTAATGAATTTTTTACATCGGATAAATAAATAAATAAAAAAACTTTATTATTATCTATTGAACATAGTGAGAATGACAACATGTTTGGCCAAAACTTAAACTGCTATTTGAAAGGGAACACAAAATCATTGTACACTTTGCATCCTTCAATATATTTCAGTCTAAAAGGAAAATCGATAATAAGGACAAACTGAGAGAAAGTGACAATTATATGAATATCATTAGGTCCAAACTAAAAAGGAGACACGTGAAGGGATTTTGTGAATGGGTTTGATTGAGTCCCATAGTCATTCTCTGTGAGTGCTGGTGGGCATAAGATCTGTCCGGCTGCCTTAATGCATCCATAGAGCAAGAGAGAGAGAGAGCCCTGGTTCAATGAAACTCCAGCCTGATCAAAATCAAAACAGATTTCTCCATATATGGTCAGACACTCCACTGTTGCCTACGTCATAGTTGCTACATGCGCAAAGTTTGTCTATTACTCTCACGGACGGAGCGGAGAGTCCCAACGTCTGATGGAGAAAGGAGACCCTGTTCCTTCGTTGACCCATAAAGACTGCCTCCTTATCCGATTTAGCAGTAGTCCCTTCAGGAATGCTCAGGCGATGACGTCAGTGTTTTACAACAATGGTGTGAAGGCCCCTGGAGGGAGAGAAGATAAAAAAGAAAAAAGAAAAAAAGGAATTGATGAAATGAGACACCACCGTTGTTGGAGAATGACAAAAGCTCAGAGTTTTTTTTTTTATCTCGCAAAGTCTCTCTTGCCTCCCATGTTCTGATTAGGGTTTGGAGAATCGAACTGATTACATCTTTTCCGTATCAATAATCACACGGCTGATTCATGAATGGGATGTGGTAAAAGAGCCCCCCCCCCCCATTCTGTTTGAGCACAAGTAATTTTTGCTGATTAAAAAAAATAAAAAAAATTGCCAGATAATCTTATAGGCCTCCAATAACAATCTAAAGCAATACAAAGCTTTTTTGGAAACAAAACAAAAATAAATTCCAAACCTAACAGCTTAACATTTCTTTAAAATTTTTACTGTGCATTTTAAGCAAGGATGTCATTTGCAAAATACAATTCAACTTTAATGTTGTGTTGCACAGGCAGTTGTTTTGCTGATCAGAGGTGCCTGGATTTATCTTACTTCTTAGTCAGAGCTCATGTAAATATTTTTAACTTGTTTTCCAAATTCCTTCCAAAAATATTTTGAATATAAATTTTTTAAATTTACTATTGAATCCTGATTGGTTTCATATGCACCAAGAGAACGTTGATCAAAATATTTCCCACAGAGAGCTCATGTTGTTGGCAAAATGTACTGCTTGGGACTTTCGTTTGCGAGCGGATTGCCGAGTCCATGTGAGGTTTGGTCCCAATGGGCGTGTTACATGCGTAATGTGCAACACAGCTCAGCACTATTTACGTATATAGAGCACAAATTACAAATAGTGCACAACATGAGTGTTGATTTAGAGAACACCCTCAAGTTAAAAGTAGAAAGCAAAAGAAAGCGTTGTTTATTGTTAGTTATCTGGAGTTTTCTGATATGCATCACTTAAAGGCAGTGGACACTATTGGTAATTACTCAAAATATTTATCATCATAAAACCTTTCTTGACTACGAGTAATGGGGAGAGATGGATGGTACAAAACATTGTGAGAAACAGCTCCCTCTGAAGTGACATAGTTTTTGAGAAAGAAGTAATTTTCCACTAATTTGATTTCAAGACCTCAAGTTTAGAATTTGAGGTCTCGAAATCAAGCATCAGAAAGCACACAACTTCGTGTGACAGGAGTGTTTTTTTCTTTCATTATTATCTCGCAAATTCGACGACCGATTGAGCTCAAATTTTCACAGGTTTGTTATTTTATGCATATGTCGAGATACACCAAGTGGGAAGACTAGTCTTTGACAATTACCAATAGTGTCCACTGCCTTTAAGGCAAGATTTGCTCTTGAGTATGGAGACTTTTGAGAAAGTAGAATTAGCTGAGCTGCTTACCAACCAAAAGGATCTACATGTACAATGTATGGTAGAAATGGTAACTAGTTAATAGAGCAATGTTTTGACCCTATTAGAGTCTTTCTCGAAGGCTAGAATAAAGCAATAATATTTTTTTTTTTTGCCGAATAGATGGGTGATTAATTATTTATTTTGCAAAAGATTTTTGAAATTGTTTTTTACAGACTGTATAAAACATCCTCAGAAAAAAAAAATTAGTTTGCTCCCACAAATATTAGACAATTTAGAAA
Source organism: Asterias amurensis (assembly GCF_032118995.1). NCBI lineage: Eukaryota > Metazoa > Echinodermata > Asteroidea > Forcipulatida > Asteriidae > Asterias > Asterias amurensis. The sequence goes on from NC_092648.1 coordinate 34,401,026, forward strand.
ACGCCCTTTTGTTATTCTCACCTTGTTTTCATAAACAAAAGAACAAATTAATGTAATACATCTTGACCACAGCTATTGGGCAAACATTTGATGAAAATTTTAGATCAGAGGGCCCACAATTTCATAGAGCTGCTTTAGCAAAATATGTTGCTTATTATTTTCCGTGTAGCAAAAATAAGCAGGACACCATGCACAGAATGTACTTGTGACATGGTGTTTTCACTACCCGTATGCTGGTCTGGAGCATGATTTTGTTTTGCTTTAAGCAGCTCTATGAAAATGGGCTAGCTGAGAAAAGGGGTTGGTGAGTTAAAGAGAGCTTAAAGTTTATTATAGATAAGTAAATTATGCTCTTTTAGAGACAGACACAGATTTTGAGATGAATATGATTATGACTATGATCATAATTCTGATTCTAGTTGATCCCAATGTCAAGTATCATATAATGACGGGATAGTGCGCTGGGAACAAGTCCTTCAGCTTAGCTTAAACTATTGTCATGAAGTAGAGGATTTAGAGTGCATGTCAAGTCAAGGCAATAAAATAATTACACTCATTACAGACTGACATATTGTTCATTTTGGATTAAATTTCTACTTCAAATTCAGTGCTAAGAATTATTTGGGCTCTGCATCAGTGTGCATGTTTCAACGCTACATGCATTATATAACGTGGTGTAATTGATAAAACGAGTGCAAATGCAGTAATTCTTTGGAGTCTGTATTTTGTTTTTCCCTGCAAGATCTCAATGCAGTAATATTGCAAGGCTTTAAGCATCCCTGGACCACACGTTCATGTACGTACACACACACATACACAACCACATATATTCCCCCTTAAATATTTCCAGCGTTCCGAGTGTCGATCATTAGGCATGGGAGCTCCTCTGGATGACAAGTATTGCTTGTTGCTAGGGCAACAGCGACTGTGTGACGTCAATGGCTAGGAATAACACCAGGGCTCTAGAATTACGGCTAAAATAAGAACGGGAGAGATAATAATAGTCAAAAATAGATCTTGGGATCGGAATCTGGTTTGTGAATGTGGTGTGGAAGACATCGCCCCGGGCATGGTCATTAATTGCATCCATTTTATTTTGTGCTCTTTCCAGCTCCGGTTTTTAAAAGAGTCTTAAAATGTGATTTCTGCAATTGAATCCCATGACAAGTTTGGGCGGGAATCTTTTGTCCAATATTCAGGCATACATGTATGTACCTCATTTTTGGGGGGAGAGACAGATACAGATAAATCGGAAATAACGTGGGTTTGCAGATGATGAATGTACATCGTGCTCTTATCAAGAAGGAGTGGTTAGCTACTCAAATCTTTTTGCTGCCAGTGTGTTCATGTATCATTTGCATGATATAAATATAATTTGCTTTCGGTTCATCTTTGCAGATTATGAATTACGTTGTGACATTCTAAATATATTATGCCACACAATGTCTCTGCCTGATGCATGAATTTTTTATTTATCAACATCTAATTCGAAAATGTTCACCGTCAACATGTGCTGCCACACTAGACTGGTACACTCTGGCTGTAGCAGAATGCAGTTTCGCATAAACTGAATCTGATGAGAATAGCGAACCATATACAGTTAAATAGGTTAGGCACCATTAAGAGGCATTTAATTGAAGGAAACATAAACCCTCCTCCACTATATATTATCTCGTTGTGATTGTCTTTGCAGGGTATGCATACACATCATGTTTTTAAAAACAAGCTGTGTTAAAGTACCTTAGTGTATGATTTTTTGTCACTGTGTACAGAGATGCACAGTGTGCCCATATTCCTTAGTCGCTGAAGAGGCTGTACTGAGATAATCAGATACTTAATTCACTCATGCGCTTTCAAGTGGTTAATAGCAGTACATATTTATTTTCATTGGGCAGCAATTCAACATCATACTGTATGTAACAGTGACTACAGAGACAGTATCTTTACCATAATGCTGATATTTTTTTCAATTCTGTGTACGGTTAGCTCACAGTTTTTTTTTTTTTTTTTGCAACTACAATATTTTTCTGCTGATGGTGCATGCAATACATTTTTATTTCTGTTTACATGTACTGAAGAATTGATAGACAAGGAAAAGAAATCGCGTTGTAATTTTCAGGAAATAAAAATGTGAGTAATGCACTTCTTTAATTAATTGATAATTTTTTGGGGGTAAAGGACATTTGTGTGAGGTACTATAAAATATATAAGTACAGTATATTATTATTATACGTAATAATGTAATTAATTATAATGTAATGAACAAAGTATTGTGATGACAGAGCCTTGTGAATGTAAAAGTTGCATAGCATCCTCGCCCGACTGGCGAAAGTGCACCCATTTAATTAAAAAACACATCCAAAAAACTTTTAACACTTACTGTAGAAAGTGGAAAAACACTTGGCACGGCAAGAAGCGTAAACTGACTGTTAATTCATCACCCTCAGTTGTTGCAGTGATGTCTCAAGAAAACGTGACCAATAGTACTCACTTGGAGTCAAGACTACCTAGTAGCGTGGTGCTCATCCGTGGGCCGCCCCTGCCAAACCTTTAATTTCTTTTGAAGTAGTCCGGGTGCCAGGCCTTGAATTTCATTTTTGAACATACTGAAAGGGCAAGGCCGTTTCCATTTGCAAAGGGCACTTCTATTAGGAAATCTTTAAGTCAATGGGTAACTTTTGAAGGGCACCGAGACCATGGGCAACCGAGGCTGTGACCTGCGTGTCATTCTAGGCCTGGGGTAATATCCTGGGTTTTTTTTATTCCGGGGGGGGGGGGGGGGGAAAGAGGGGGGGGGGAACATGCTTGGTGAATGCAAGCAGTTAAATTGGTGTTATTTACTCATTGGAGAGAAAACAAAAAATCTCACTTGTGGAAATTTAAAAAGGAGGGATGAAACAAGCAATTTTTTTTTTATATGATTTTGATAAGTTTTTGGAATGAAAGGCTAAAGACACTTCTAAAGGGGTCATGGTCACACTGAATGGAGCACAAGACCGTGTAATTATTTGTTACTCTTAAGATGCAACCTGTGAGGAGTTAAGACCAAGCATCAAACTAAAATTTCCATTTATGAAAGTCTCCTGGTCGGGAGTTAAAAATGGAAGTCAAGCTCGGAATCTACTCAATTTAAACAAAACATATTGTTTATATGAGAAATTGTTAGTTTTAAATTTCATCAAAGCAGGTTTGCAATTAATATTCTGAGTATTTATTTTGTCTGTATCAATCTTCTTTTTTTATTAGACTTTGGCTGGTATTTTGGTATAAGTAACTATAATGAAATCAAAGGTCAAAAAGTTGCCACCAAATCATTTGTCATTGTAAAAAGATAAATATTTATAGATTAATAAGTCTTAAAGGGAACGTACTAGTTTGGTAATTACTCAAAACAAATATTAACTTAAAAACTGACTTGGTAAACGAGCATTGTAGAGCTGTTTTTAGTATAAAACATTGTTAGAAACGGCTTCCTTATGAAGTAGCATAGATTTTGAGAAAGAGGTAATTTCTCACTAAAATAATAAAAGACTTCTAGCCAGAAGTCTTTTATTCCTGTCTAAGAGCATACATTTACAAATCTGCCAACAAGGGCGTTTTTTCTCTCATCATTTTCTCGCAACTTTGATGACCAATTTAGCTAAAAATTTCACAGGCTTGTTATGTTTTATGCTTATGTTGGGATACACCAAGTGATAAGACTGGTCTTTGACAATTACCAAACGTGTACCTTCCCTTTAAAAGGAAGGACCTTTTCTCCGGTAAAGGACAGAAACTTTACATCTCAAATCTTAATAAATAACCTTACAATCTTTTTGTGCATTTAAAAAATGGAGAAAGAAACCCACAAGAAAATTGCTTGTGATTTTTCTTTTTAAATAACAACCCCGTCTCATGGCTCTTTAGCAACCACTGACCAAGGCCAGCTACTCTCCCAAAGGTTTTCCCCTTTGAGTAGAACCCTTTTCATCTCCAAGTTTATGCTATATTTGGTCATAGTATGCACATATATCATCAACCCACGCAAACTTGTCTGCTTTGGTGCTATTATTGTTGCGTATCGAGCATCTAAAAATAAATATGTACTGTATGGTTTGGCATTGGGGGGTTGTGTGACAGTGTATAAGACTATTTTCATTATAATATTAGTCTTGGAGGGTGGATTGTGAGAAAGAAATACGACATCTTGTAGACAGCGTAAATAACAAGGGATGGGCCACATTAATTCAAACTGAGCATTTTTAAATTGACACATGGAAAACTAATGAATTGGAGAAGAACTAGATGCTTTGCAAAAGGTTTTATCTGTTGGACTCTGTCTGTTTGTGTGTGAGATCTGACTAAAATTATTTAAAAATTATTATTTTTAAATAAATAGACATAAATTAAACTGAGCATAATTTCATTTCCTTATTAAGATTAGAAACATCAGAAAGAAAAACAACAATTCAGTGGGAGCTTTAGTTAATACTAATCTAAACATGGTTCATTTTCGTTCAATAGTATGTGTGGCTTGAAAGCTGTTGTCTAGTTGTTAATGTTACACAAATAATATTGCACAGGATTTAAGCTTAAGGGAGTACACAGTTGAAAATGTTGCAATTGTCACAAAGTCTTTTAAATAAGTGTACAAGATGTTTCTCAAGATAAGGACCAGAAAACTTAAATTTACTACACATTATATTTGGTACATGACATTTTTCTGTCTTTACGTCCGAAAATACAAGAATAAAATCTGCTTAGTAACCTTTTTGTTCAAGGCCTATTTACTATCACCCATCTACATTTGACATAAATTTCATTCAAAGACATTGCTGTCCTGATGATTTTGGTAAAAAATCTAGCATTTACGCTGTATTAATGACACATGTGCCACTGTGTGTAGTAGAACACTCCATTGACTAGCATTCAACAATCTCAGTTCTATTCATAGCGCATCTATAAATAACCCTCAGTGCAGCATCTATTTTTAGCGCGGCAGCAGTGTAGAGTTGCATCAGTCCTTGCAGCTTTCTCTCTCTCTCTGTCACAGGAGTTCGTCTTTATTACTCATGTGAATCATTGTCTAGTACCAGTAGCTTCATTATGCTGTATTGCTGTGTGATGTAGTCTGGTTGCCAACACCCCCCCTTCAGCCTGTTGTCTTATGGATATGTGTAGCATATTGAAAGTAGTGTTTACACTGCCATTGCCAAGGTGTTATTCCTTCATTTAATGTTCTATCTAACTACGTCATGCCATATAATTGAACATTAAATTCCCCTGACAGTAGAGATGGCAAATTGAATAGAGCTCTGGATGTCAAGTATGTTCGAGGCCTAATACATTTTTTGTTAGTGCAGCATCGATGCTGGGTCTTCAGAATTATTGAGTAGTTCTCCAAGGCTGTTTCATTGTTGCAGACACATGAACTTAAAGGGTCAAACGAACACTATAAAAGCAATTTGTGCCAATGCATTAAACGTATTTTGGGTTTTTCCTCATGCTGTATACAGTTATTTATTGACTTGAGGAATGAGGTGTTTTTTTTACAAATACAATTGGAGCTTGTAGTTCCTTGTTGAGACAGTACATGATGTGCCACATGATGTGTAGATACACCAGTATGACCATAGAAAGTATTATTTGCGGGCATTTATAGACCAACAGCAGCAGCACTGTTAATCTGGGCCAAAATTTGGGGCAAGCTTAGATTTTAGGAGGGGAAATATTAAGTGTAAATATATTTTTTGTAATGCTGAAAAGGCATTGACTTACCAAAATGATTGACAGACTTTTAAGTTCCCTGCGTTATTCTTGAGCTGGGGTAACCCAAACATAAAAAACAGCCATCTCAAATTTGAGGGAAAAAAAATATAAAAAAAAATCTCAAGTTTGATGCTATAAAAGAAAATCACATGGCAGCCAAACAAAGGTCACGGCAAGATTTGCTCCACTTAATGTAATTTACTCTTCAAACAAATCAAAACTGGTCATTTGTCATGTTATGAATATTTATACAGTTATATCAATATTTGAAGAAAGATGGACTTAGGTTGTAATCGGCTGATTTGTTGTTGTACAAACAATATTTTGGCGGGAATGAAGGAAGTTATCACCCTAACAGTTTCATGATGTTCATTTCTACTTTCCTGAGCATTACATGGCATCTAAATGCATGTAGTGTGGCAATTTTCATTCACGAAGAAGAATTTTTAAAAATAATAATACTATAACTAACAGCATTTATTAAAACAAAATAACTTTGAGTTGCGATGAAAGCTGCATTAGGCCCTACCAAGAAAAAGAGAAACTGACTTCTGTTCACGTTCTTAAAGAAAAAAAAAAAAATGACCAGATGCATTTCAATAATTCAATTTGCATGCAAAATAGGAAAAAAAAATAATAATAATAAAAAAAAAAAAAATAATAATATATATATATCTTAATAATGAGTTGTAAAGTAATGGAATTTTCGTTTGTAAAACGTCATCGAGCGGAGTACCATTGGTTACTCATTTGAATAATGAGAATTGATCAGATTCAGCAAGCCATATACAGCGTTCGTAACGTCCCTACGTATATAGCGGCAGTGATAGCCCATGAATCAGTGGTGAGTTAACGCTGGATATATCACAAGTTCATCGTCCTGACTCTCGGTTAACCTGCCATTGCCACTGCGTACGTCATCACCTGTCCAGCTCTCATTTCATGACGCCTGTCATACAGCCTTGATTGCCTTGTAGTATTCATATATTCCAATATAGTCAGGGCTGTATTTGAAAATTCTTTAAGAATAGTAGGTTTTTATTTTTATTTGGTTAGTTATCAAAGCATGGTGTAGTGAAGTACTGGGTTTTGATTTAGTTTCTTCTTCTTTTCTTGGAGAAGTGCTTAGTTAGATTCACGTTCATGTATGTGTTCTTGGTGCGGAGTCAGGGCCGTATTTGAAAGTTCTTTAAGAACTGTAGGTTTTTATTTTGATTTTGTTAGTTATCAAAGCATGGTGTAGTGAAGTACTGGGTTTTGATTTAGTTTCTTCTTCTTTTCTTGGAGAAGTGCTTTTATAGATGTATGTGTTCTTGGTGCGTGTTCCATGTGCTTGATACCGTGTACTGTCCAGGCCTGATACTGCATGAGGATGGGCAAGTGTGGGAAATTCAAAATTGTACTGGGACAATTCCAAGGGCACACAAGAAATGATTATGGACAATTGATCGTGGCCTTTGTGAAGTATCAGATCTTGCACTCTTCATGTGTAACTCTTTTTGTCAGAACAAAAGTTATGCTGTTTTGTCATGGTTAGTGTCACATTTCAAATTTGTGTCCTTTGATATTGTATTTTAAATTACTTTGTTCAGTATTCAGCACATGTGTAAAAGATTGTTGAGTGTCATCAATCGAACTCTTTGGAATGGATCAAGATACACAAAGTGTACTGACAAGAAATATGTAGTGCTGAAAGATATCAAGATGATGTTAGTACGATGCGATAGTGGGGTAGTATCGAAAATATTGAGTTTGGTTTATAGAGTATTAAAATAGTTGAGACAAAGACGTGTAATTAAAAAAATGTTGTTGATATTGTTGATGTTCACAAAAAATGACCAAGTTCATAAAAGTGGTACCTTCATCGAGAATCTGCCTAAAAATAAATCAGAAATTAATAATTTTCTTTCTGATTGGCCACAAAAGTTTCCTTGTAGGAAGCGATTGCCATCTTCAATCGAAACGGCTTTCTTTGAGTTTGGGTTTTGCGTTACCGCACCAGGGTTCAAAGTTAAAACTTTCCATAGTACAAAGTCACTTCCAGAAGGAAACTGAAGACACTTTTTACGTCTTCTCATCTTACCATGATGGTCTTTTTCCCCAGTATCGTAAAAAGCAGGAGAAGCATTCAAGTAGGCATGATTTTTATTTTAGTATTTTGTAACATAATGCACATTTAGATTTACACAGATGAGCAAACTTGAATTTTTTTTCCATGATAAGAGGTATGATATAAAAAGGGGATGACCTCATAGCAGTTTAGAGGAATAATTTTCAAGACATTTTTGTCATCACTCGTTTTAAATTATTTACATTTTCATGGCTCCTGTAAATATTTATTGCCCGAAAACGTTTTTCAAAATGCCTGGAATGTACATATTTACAATTCAGAAACCATCCAGGACGTTGTGACGCAAATAACAGAAGTTCAAATCGTAGATCCATCTGTTTGCTTTTGAATTGCGTATAATCTTTGTGTGTGTCATTCATAATAATAAAACTACAAAGGCCCTCCCCATGTGTTGTAGTTAAAACCGTATACATCATGTACACATTTTGCAGATGGAGCTTGTACAAGTATCCAGTCTGTGTAGTGTGAACTTTAACCTTGCGTACATGTAACCTAACATTAATGATCAATGACCAACAAGCCAAGAAAAAAATGCAGATGCACTTTGTCGCCACTTCTGCCTTTATGGCCTCCTTGTCACACAAGGCAACTTTTACAGCAACTATTGACCCCTTGCACGCGAACAATGTTGGTGGTCAATAGGTTTACGTGTAAACACTGCGTCACCTAAAAATGCGCACTTCACTGAATAACACACGTTGACATTGACCACCAAAATGGCGCATCCAAGATTATTCTGATGATGACGTCAGGTGAAATGGGTCAATATGGAGCCAACCAACTGCAGTGCATGCCACAGGACCACTTTGGTAGCACATTAGTTATTTTCCAAAACAAAGTCTTACATCCTTCTAAAAAATATGTAAACATTCAGATGTGAATGCCCTTTCTTCTTAGAGATTGCCTGGAACTGGTTGTCCGTAAATTGCCTCATGTGACATGGGCCTTTTATTATGCCGTTTTCAAGGTGTTTTTTTCTTATTGAAATCAGTGTTAGTTATGAAGATCAGTGTTCGTGATTGCTGTATGGATACAGACCACTAATCTTTAACGCCTGCATCTATTATCTGATGTCATGATTCGTAGAAACAGGATAAGAGATGATAGGTGTCGTTGAGATTGTCTCCATTGATTGGCTCATTGTTGTTTTCTTGGCTTGCAAGCTTCATTTTAGGGTTGGGACCTTTAACCGTAACATGCTGAAATCCATTTACAGATTCCCTTCATGTATATAAACAAAGCCGACAGTGAACAAAAAGTAAAAGAATAACAAAAATGGGATTGTCTCTTTCTTTACAATGTTAGCCCCAAACACTTCTCAGGGAGAATGATTGACATATTGTCAGTTTAGTCAGTCTCAATGTGTCTTAATTCTTAATCCCCTATTATTTGTGATACAATATTTTTAATCCCATATTTTAAATCTTAATCCCCTACAATGTGTATTACAACATTTTCAATCCCCTACAATTTGTTATACAACTCGTTATTTTTCTTTGTACCCTGTAAAAATAGCACACAGGTGTAATGTGTTTGAGGTTTTGTGATGTCAAGACTGGGTTTAGAATTGTGTACTACTTTGAATCCTGCAAAGTTTGTTGACATCTGTTTCTTTTACAGGTTGCTCATAAATCAGTTTCATTGCTCAATATGGATTGGAATCTGGATTTGAATCATTAGAAATGTATAAATGGCTAACAGGAAATCACCAGTTTTGTAGGAAAAGAATTGAGATGCACAACCCTACTTTACTTCCCAAAACTTGATCAATAAGAAATATGAGGCCAATCTTAATGTAACTTGTTCGAGAGATTTCCACACTGTTGCAGCAAACTTCACAATACCACCTCTATTAAGCTGTGATAATCGTAGCTCTTGGTCACATCCCTACGACCGGCAACTAATCACTACCCACAATAATTCCCAAAATTAATCATGTAAAAGTCTTATCCAGGTGCATAACCTTGAAAGAAAATGATAAATAAAATGATGGCTAATGTTTGTTTTTATATTTGTGTGTGTCTTTCAGGGAGGAGAGGGTATCTTTGATCCTCAGACGGAGGCAGACAGGAGAGCCCAACATTGCATCGTGGCATCACTGGTTACGAGGTTCCCCGGAATCACTGTTATTGGAGAGGAGGTAATAGTAACCCTTGATGCCCCTTGCCCAATTACATCCAACCCAAATCCACAATTTCATAAAGTTGTTAAGCAGAAAAATATGCTCTGAAATTTCTTTGCTAAGCAAAAAATGAACGGGGACCCAGTTGCAACAACAAAACTTTACAGAATTTTGGCTGGTAACCAGATTATGTTAAGCAGGTTTTTTTCTGCATAGCAAGTTTTTTTTTTATGCTTACAGGCTTTTTTTAAATGTAATGTGTTTTTTTTATTAAAGGAACATTACAGAATTGGTTTTGCTATCAAAACAGTTGCTGGCAGTGTAATCATATACATAAACTGACAAACCTGTAGAAGTGTGAGATGGATCGGCCATCTGGGTCACGAGAGAATAGTGAAAAACCGATAACAAATTTTGCATTGCATCAATGCCAAAACAAAAGTGAATAAAATGCTCACTGAGCAATGAACTCCAAACGCAAAATCAGATTACTTATTTCTCATCAAATATGAAACTTCAGACATAAATATTTCAAGGGATGTTTTCTACTACATGTGTCATCATCATTAGACGGTGTAATTTTTATTGTAAATTTGTGATCTTCACGACTTTTTTTCTTACCAAGTCTGTAACGTTCCTTTTAGCATGATACAATTTCCTGTTTTGGAGGGTTTGTGTTGCCATCTCATTGCTGTATGTTAAGATCTTTAAAATCATAATGAATTTCCCCCTCCCCTCCCCCACACGTCTCTGTCTCACCTTGAATGGTAGAAAGAAACATTTCTTATACACATTTTTGAGTGATGTGAAATCAGAAGAAAAAGACACACAAGTTTAAGGGTTCTGTTTCAAAACCTTGTTGTTTCATTGTTTGTATGTTTACGTTTATTTTAAAGGAATTGGAGAAAGAGAGGATAGAGGACAGGCAAGTTGAGATGGGTGAATCGGAGGAGGTTCTTGGAGTACAGTGTCCTTCTCAATATCAAGACATCGATCTTAAGGATGTACGTCTTATAGATTTCCCCAGTTTACAATAAACGTAACCCTAAAAAGATTTGAGAGTTATTATTTATCATTGTAATCTGAATACTATTGGTTTTCTTGGTCAAATTCGACAAATGAGCAGCCAATTTCATTTTCATGCGTTCAAATTAAAGCTCATGTTTTGCCTCTCCAGTTGTTATTGCCGTTCAAATTCAGAATTCGGCCATTCGGCAAAATAGAATAGCTTGGTGGTTAAATTGACTGCTCATTTGTCGAAATTGACCGAGAAAACTTATATTGTGTCGTGGTGGATTGGCTTAAAGCACTGGACTCAAAGCTCTGGTGTTTCTGATCAGCAGAGTATGGGTTCCAGTCCCTGTTGTGGCACGTGTGTCCTTGAGCAAGATGCATTACTGTAACTCCTTTGTCCTTTGGATCGGACATTAAGCCGGTTTGTCCCGTGTGCTAGGATTGACATTCCTAAGAACCAAGAACACTTATCAGGGAAGAGTAGGGTTAACCCCGGTGTGGCGGTTTCAACTTTCCGCCATGTTCAGTTTTCCGAATGACCAAATGCGGTAACATTACGTCAAGCAACGCCTGCGCACAGCAAGCGAAAGTAGTCAATTGATGCGATGCCTGCGCACAGCAAGCGAAAGTAGTCAATTGTTAGTGCCGTACTGAGTCCCGGAAAACGGAACACGGCGGAAGACTGAAACCGCCACACCGGTGTAAGCAAGCACTTGCAAGCTACAGTGATGAATTTTTACTTATGGGGCATTGGTTTCATGACGAGAAATGTATGATAATAATAATAGTATTCGGTTCTGGCCTGATACTTCTGCTAAGGGCAAGGCAGTTTTTCCTCAGTCTGGGGGCATCTGCTATTAGGAAAATTATAATTTCTACTGCAACATTTCAAGGGGCACCAAGGGAAGCAATTCATTTTAAGATGGCCAGGGTTAACAAAAATATAATCTCTCTCACAAGATTCATTTACAAACAACTAAAATCTACATGAATTGATTTGTCAACAGGTTGTTGTGTGGGTGGATCCTGTCGATGGAACTACAGAATATACTCAGGGTAAGAAGAATCATTTAGGGCCCAATTTCATAACGCTGCTTAAAGGACATGTTGCCTTAGATGGGGCGAGTTGGTCTTAGAAAAAGCGTTGGAACCGTTTGTTCTGAAATGCATATGGTTAGATAGATGTTTTAAAAGTAGAATATAATTTTCCACACAATCATGCCTCGAGATAGTGGTTTAATCCCAACGAGAGCTGGTTCTTGATAATTTTACCGAGACGAAGTCGAGGTCAATTATCAAAAACCAGGCCTCGGCGTGTTTAAACCACTAGTTGAAAACCGATTCAACACACTTTGATTCCCATTTATTATACCTTTTCGGTCAAAAAACATCAACACTTTTTGGTCAAAAAGTAAAATAAATGCAAAAATTATAATTGTTCAATGATTTCTTTCAACACAACACCCCTCCAGCTATGAAATGGTAAGGCCCTCGGGTAAACAACTCCTTATAAGGGAATGCTGTGCACGTCGCGGGTATCGTGTGATGTGGCACAACTGTTTCAGCCGTTGCTCTCGACCAATAGGAATGAAGAAACTGTCTTATAAGCACAGGTGCAAGCTCGCGTGTCATGCCCATGTTTCAACACTTTTTACTGGTCGTAAACAAAGGTTTATACACACCCATATGACGCGTAAGCTTGGGCGATATCACGATATTATCGAATATCGCGATATTAATTTGGAAACGATTTCGATATCGGATGGATTTGATTTTAATCGAAATATCGCGATAATCGCGATAATCGCGATAATCGCGATGTATCGCAATATCGATTAAATATCGCGATGTATTTGCTAGCTGAGACATCTTGCACCCCATAGGTTTGGAGTAAAACCAGAAGAATAGGTCATTAGAACACCTCTCTTAAGCTATGACTGTCTCTTCTACAACTTTCACTTGGAGTTTGAAGACTGATGATGTCAAACTTCATTAATCGCGATTATATCGAATATCGCGATATATTGTCGGCGATATATCGTGAATAAAATAAATCGATATCGCCCAAGCTTAATGACACGCTCTCTACCAATAGGAATAGCGAAATGTCTGAGGTATTTATGAATAATTATTTACAATCATACAGGACCAATTGTTAAAAGAGTTCAGACCTTAAAACAATTTTTTTTTATTACTGGCCCAACATTAAAAAAACTATTTTCATATAAGAAATCCTGCTTTTTGATTTATATCTTTAGCGTTGAGGGTACTGTTCCCAGCTCAACTCTTCGATTCTATAACTCTTATGGGCTATTTCAACACACTTTCTAAAATTTGGGTCTTACTCTTAAACCTTTTTGTCAGGTAAGAGTTTTCAACTTGTACTTGAAGACCTCACAAATCACAAAATTTTGCTTCAATAAAAATAATGTCACCGGCTAAACACGAAGCAATTTTTTCTCTCGGAATTTGGCTGATTGGTTGCATAATGAGTTCATCGAAAATTAGATAATGGGAAAAAAAACAAAACAAAAAAACATTCTCTTATAAATGATGTACATTTCCTGTGTTGTAAATTAGAAAAATGTCAAATATGGAAGCCACAATGCAGCCACAACAACACATTAAATTTTGGACAATCAAAGTTTCATATAGTTATGATTAATAGTTCTTGCCTCGGGGTAAAGAAACAAACAATTTTTAATTTGCTGTATTGAAGGTTGCTAAATGAATATCAGATAATAATATACGCCGAGCTTTCCAAGGTCTTTTGGTTTCTCAGAGTAGATTTTATTAAAGGGAAGGTTGCCTTCAAATTGGGCGTCTTGGGCTATAAAAGCGATTGTCATTAAATTAATATGGTTGGTATGTATGTAAGATGTCTTAAAAGTAGAATATAATTTGTCATACAACGATCCCTTGAGGATATGTGGCTTTCCTTTGACTTTGTGAACTAACATGTCGTTCCATTTTTGTAGAACCATAATGTGGTGGACTGTGTTAATTCATAAGGTAAAAGGAAAACCGCACAATTTCAAGGGATATTTGTGTGGATCATTATATTTTACTTTTAAAATGCCTTTCCAAATGTATTAGTTTCATAACAAATCCTTTCAAAGCCCAAACACCCAAACCGAAGGGAACGTGTCTCTTGAACCTCTAGTCGCCATACTTAGCCATAAACGAGAGGCCATCTTGATTCCTGAATTTCCCTTAATGAGTAATTTAGTAGGTATAAAAGACATCATTACAGAAAATAAATCAAGCATGATGAAAGAGCAGCTTTTTACTGAAGTCAAAAGTGGAATGTATTTGAACAAAACTTTCAAAAAACTCAGCTGTACGTGTAGTCTTGGTTCCAATATGCTCTAGTAATTGTACAGTCAGGAAAACCTAATCACGATCTCTAATTGGCTATCACCCCACAAACCGCTCGTCACTAGAGGGCGCTATCATCTTTGAACCAAGGCTATTGTATGTGTATTATTGTAGTGCACAAAATTACTGATTAAGTGCATACTCGTGGCATGTGTACGCAGGGCAATGGGGCAACTAAATTATTTTCATTGGGCAAATTCCAGTTGGATATTTTCAAATGAGCGCCCCATAAAATAGAGACTAGAAGAGGGCACATTAGGCAGCACAGCCACGAATAACTGTGCAGGCCCCCCCCCCCTCCTTTCTCTTTGAAGAGAAATTGTCATGGGCTGGATTTCACAAAGATAGTCCTAACTTAGGACTAGCAACTTCTCCTATCTCAAGATAAGACGAGTCTTTAACTCTTTCTGAAATCGACGCTGGGTGTTGTGTGTGCATTACATAATTTTACAGGACTCCCAGTATTGCATCCCTTTGGAAAGCTGCATTCTTGATGTTAAGGAGCCCTATCATGTCCCAGACAAGCCACCAACCAGAGAAGCCACCAATTACTGACCACAGCCAATGAACAAAATTTGAGATATGGCGAACATAATACTATGGTACTATTATTAGGTTTGGGTACATTTGTCTTTATACACCCGAACCAAACAGTGATAATAGTAATAATAATAACAACATTTATAGAGTGCTAAATACAGATGTTTCTAAGCGCTATAACCAGATTGGCTATAACCAGATTGACAAAACAGATGGGTTTTAACTTGAGATTTAAAAATGTCCAGTGAAGGAGCTGCTCGAATGTGGGTGGGTAGCTTGTTCCAAAGTAAGAGGAAACTATAAATAAATAGTAAACTTGCGGGTACAACCATGTGTAAATCTCTTAAGGTGAGTGTTGGCTCTGACAAGAGCCGGTCGGGTCTCGACGTTTCGAACAGTATACTCTGCTCGTCTTCAGGAGAATGCTGGACTGCTGGCGGTGGTGTTCCAAAGTATTGGAGCTATGACTGAAAAGGCCCGATCACCATAGCGTGTCATGGTGCGGGTTCCCAGGGAAAGCTTGAAATGAGCGACTGAAGAAGAACGAAGGTGTCTGGTACCTGATGAAAGTGGAGAAGAACGAAGGGCTATAAGGTCTTGGAGATATACCGGAGCCTAATTATGAACAGCTTTATACACAAGAAGAAGAATTTTGAAGTGGATGCGTTGGTGAATTTGAAGCCAATGGAGAAAGCGAATGATGGGTGTTATGTGTTCAAATTTTTTCGTAAGGGTGATGTATCTGGCAGCGGAATTTGTATTCTTTGTAGAGGAGCAAGATGAGTACATGTATTTGGAAGACCTGCCAGTAACCCATAGCAGTAGTCCAAATGGGAAGAAACAAAAGTTTGTACATGTACAATGCGCTCGGTGTATGACTTATCAAGATACTTTCTACACAGTGCACTCCTATATTGTCCTCCATATCTCAAAAAGGGTAATGGTGCTACGCAGTTATACCACTATCTCTTCCATTGTGCTAACCACCCTATTAAAACACCCAGTGCTGTTACTTACCAATTTTAATTATCGTTCTACATTTACTTGTATAGGTTTCTTGGACCACGTTACCGTTTTAATAGGAGTAGCCGTCAAAGGAATCGCTGTGGCTGGAGTCATCCACCAACCGTACTTCAACTACAAAGAGAAACCAGTCATTGAGCAGGGTCGTACCATGTGGGGTATTCTCGGACTCGGCGGGTTCGGATTCGAGCACAAAGACTTACCTCAACGAGTGATTACGACGACACGGTCACACCTAACGGAGGACGTACAGAAGACGATAGATGCCATGAAACCGGACGAGATCCTGAGGGTTGGAGGTGCCGGGCATAAGGTATGTGAGGTGTACATTGTGAACATAAATTTCCTCAGTTTTTTTTTTTTCGACGTCATGCTTATTTATATTGACAAAATTATCAAGAAAAATACAATAAATTTCACATGTGAAAGTTGAATACAGTACCTACTCACCGGGTAAACAGCAACAATTGTCATGTTTTTTTTGCATCAAGAATGCCAAATCCATCCGTGTTAAAAGAGGTGACAAAAGGAATTGATCGCTTCTTTGGCTATATTGAGGACAGTATTCAAACAGCCACAAATTCAAACGGACACAGTTTCAAATTTTACAACATAGTTTTATAGATTTCTTATCAACAAGCGGCACTTGAGAAGAAATAATTTTGCAAGATGCCTACTTCCATAACCATCTTTGCAGCAAGTAGGCTTTACGGCTTCTGACTGGCAGTGGCACCCCAAAACAAAGATATTGACAAAATAGGGAGACCGCCAACATAGATAGCTCAGATGGTAGAGCACTGCCACGTTTATCCGTAGGTCGTTGGTTCAATCCCGCTCTAGTCAAAGATCTATCTCCAGCAGATCTGCTGACATCCTCTTTTTTTTAATCTTGTTGAAAACTGAAACACAGTAGAAAGTTTAGAGGTTGCAGTGTCCTCTTTTTTGTGGTAAAAATTAATTTGCAGATCATACAGTGGTCCTTAATCTGTCCTTGCTCTGTGCTGATAGTAAGAGTTAGATTTAAACACACTTTTTCTCAAAGATGACAGCATTTCTGATTTTTTTATTTTATTGTGAAGAGACAATAACATTTTGTTACAGTTTGTTTTTCGTTTGAGCAAATCCTGAAGACAAATTCCATTTATTCCTGCAGGTGATTTTGCTGTTAGAAGGTAGAGCCAGTGCCTACATTTTCGCTAGTCGGGGTTGCAAGAAATGGGACACTTGTGCACCCGAGGCCATCTTGCACGCTGTTGGGGGTAAGTTCAATTTGGAATGAGTATTTCAACAACAGTTGGACTGGAGTTCATACTTTACACGAAAGCAAAGCAAATTTTGGTGAAGCAATAGTCGGCACGCACTGTTTTTCTGATTGTGACGCAAGAACACTCGCTTCGATTTCAGGTGACGTACATGTATGAACGGGACTTTAGTCATGGCATTGTACCACATTGGTTGTCTAGTTTTGTTTCAAGTCTGAACCATGGCATTTTACCACATTGATTGTTTACTTTTGTTTCAAGTCTGAAACATGGCATTGTACCACATTGGTTGTCTAGCTGTGTTTCAAGTCTGAAACATGGCATTGTACCACATTGGTTGTCTAGTTGTGTTTCAAGTCTGATACATGGCATTGTACCACATTGGTTGTCTAGTTGTGTTTCAAGTCTGATACATGGCATTGTACCACATTGGTTGTCTAGTTGTGTTTCAAGTCTGATACATGGCATTGTACCATATTGGTTGCAGAGCTTTTTTTCAAGTCTGTTTATCCTCATGGAGGATGTCTAAAAGCCTTTGGTTGGCTGATGGTCTTTCAGATCCCACATGGGGACGGATATTGCCAATCCAATGCCACCCAAATTACTGGCATTTACTGACACATAGACTAGCTGCTGATAATTGAAAACCTTTTCACTTTTTTTCAATTCCAGGTAAACTGACAGATTGTCACAATCACAGCTATCAATATCACAAAGATGTTGAGCATCAAAATACGGGTGGCGTCATTGCAGCCTTCAACAACCATCAGTTCTACATCGAGAGAGTACCAGAATCTATACGAGACAAACTACCAACACAGGTTCCGAGTGAGTGACCTTGCTACCCTACCAAAGAAGAGAAAAAACCCAAAACCAAATCAATGCTGTGATTGTATAGAATTTGGGGGGCAGTCGAGTTTCCACATGCAGGAAGTACTGTGGATGAAAAAACATGGGGGGGCTTTGGTAAAAAATGTAAATCGTATACCACTAATTGGTTGTTGGAGTTAGTGCGGCTTTAAAAGGAGTAGTGTAATCCTGGTGGAAGAGAGGATGAGGAGGAGGGTCTTAGAAGGGTTCGAACCTTTCACCGAGCAGTTGAACATCACAATGATATGTACTTGCATTATGCTGTAGCTGTCTGTGTTATCAGGCCATTATTTGAATGTGATTGAAGGCGAGGCTTTTGTGGGTGGTATTCTGTCTTGGGAACTCGATGCTTTCGGGATTGTCTTGCAGTCTGGGTGCAAGACAAAGCTAGCTAGGTACAGCAAAACAGTCAAATCCAGTCAAAGCCAAAGTTTTTTTTTCTTTGATTCTTAAGGCAAATAAACAGTTTAATGTTACAGAATTCTGTTAGCGATGTGTTTAAAGGCACTGTTATCTCACAATCACTCTAGTGCACACCTTTGGGCAAATGGATAGACTTCTTTCACCCTCCGAAAGAATTGAAGGAGCTAGGTTACAAAAATCATTCATTCTTTTGGTTCAAGTGGTATAAGATTTAAAAGATATGCAAAGAAACAAATCTTATCTGGTTTGGGGGATAACAAAATAAATACTATGCTCTAATTTGTTTCAGACTGGGCATATATTTTAAAGATACTCTCCTTCCAAAGTGACTAAAAAGATCAAGTGTAAAAGAAATTCTCTATTACCAAATAATTATTGTTGAGCAAATGATTCTCAAGAACATTGTTTAAATACAATTGGATAGAGGCTTAATCACATTCACCCCCTCCCCTTCACACTGCTAAGCAAATAGGGGGAGACATTCAAACTTTACCAATGTTGTCCGTGTTCTTTGGAGAAAAAGAAAAGAAAAAAAGACTTTGCAAGAGAAAGTGTGATGTTCAACTGCCGCTCATTGTGATTAGGTAAATTTTAAACTAGGTGTACTCTATGCAGCTCAGAGATATATATATACTGGTATATGTACTATACAAAATGTGGTATGCATGCGACATGATGGAACTTTTTTCAGCTTCCTGCTAGTGAGAAAGTCCGAGACTGAATGTGAATTTATTTTGTAGTCCGTTCTTGATACGGTTCCCTGGCCCAAATATTACAGTGTTTTTTGGGTGATATTGAAATGTAAGTAGACCACCTTTGGTTTTACTGCTTGTCGCACAGCAATTTATGAGTGCAATTTAGGGAAAGATAATGAGCTTGATGATTATTTAGTTTGTTGGACCTTCTTTGTTGATGTGTGTTCCAGTGTGTGCACTTTGTCTGCGCTGTTAGAAAGTGAACTTAAAAGCTAATTGGGTTGCCCAGCCATTTTGGGGCGTGCAACTGATAATAAGAAAGCAGATGCTTCCTGTTTGGAAAAGTCAAAACTTTTTCAAAAGTCTTTTTCAACAAAAATCAGTTGTCAAGGAAACTATTTCATGAGGCTCCAAAGTTTACAACCTTGTCAATCCTAACTCCTCTCCTCTCAGAAACTACACAATGGAAAATGCTTAAAACACAAGCATTGATGCAAAATAAAAATATATAATTTTGAACAAAGTCTGTGAGAAATGTTTCATTTATCACGTATGTACCACCGGAATAATGTAAGCAAACACTGCCTACAGACTCTGAACAGTCAATAAAAGTTGTTTCAAAATAAATTCATATTCAGTCTCATGAATAAAACAAAATGAAAATATCTTATTTTTTGTAAAAAATGTAAGGGAAAAATATATTTTGATTTCCTGTTGAGTGGTTCTTTTCATTAATATTATTTAAAATCAAGTTTATCATGCAAAACAAGTATGGTTTCTTCCCATTGTAGTTCACAAAGTTTTCAAAATGGAAAAAAAAATATATATCTGGGTTTATTCTTGTACATATTATCTTAAAAGAACCAAAAGTATAATTTTAATTGTTATTTCCAATGAACTTGCAAACGTATTTGGTATCTTAGAAAATTATCAGGAATCGATGTCAATATTCTACTTGTTATCTCAGAGTTATTCAAAAGATATTATTTTCAAGATTGAAGAATACTTATTGAAGAGTTTATTGTAATAGAGCGGTTAGTAGGATGTTTATTAACACACTTGATGAAGAAGTATCTGAATGATTAAGATTAAGAAGGAAAAAACCTGTGAGGTAATTTTTGTTTCTTCAAAAGCAACTGCCGTAATGAATGTGTAGCTAATGAAATGCTCTATGTATACAAAGGTTCATGGGATCCTTATTTAATACAAATTTTTCACAGTTGTATTTTAGTGTTTGAACAATTGTGTTCATTATTCACTAATTGAGCTTAACATTTTACCACCCAATGTAGGTCGCCTTTAGAAGAAGAGCACAAATCAAGAATTCCAGTGGCAGGGTTTGAGTTCATGATATTATCAAATAAACTTCTAACTAATATAACTCTCTGGGATGTAGTTGAGGTAGATCAGTCAATGTCTGGAGAAACATTTCAAGAAGCACCAAGGCAGGGCCTTGCACTTCACTCTTGAAGGGGCACTGCATTTGTTTTCTCTGGTTTGGGGTACCTCTATGTGAATTAGCACTTTCAAAAGGGCACCACGGCAATAGCACAGGGCACTGTGGCCATTGGTGTGGGTGCTGTTGGTTAAAGGGTCTATGTAACTTTTGTAGGACAAAAAACACAATGTCCACAGATTTACGCTAAGCTTACACAGTTTGAAGATAATGATAGTAGAAAGCTTCCCTGAAAATATTACGTGCTTAGGTGCTGTAGTTTTGGGGAAATCAGTAAAACAATGTCATGAAAATATTTAATCATTTACAAACGTATTTTCATGACAGTTTTTTTTTACTCATTTCTCAAAAACTACAGCACCTCAGTAAGTAATACTTGAAGGGAAGTTTTCCACTATCATTATCTACAAACCTTGTAAGTTTAATGTAAATCTATGGACATTTTGAAAAAGTACCCAAATCCTTTAATTCAAGGTATTCATTTGTGTAAAGTCCATCTTTGAGCCTGATAAGTCCATCTGCATGGGTTTGTGGTTTTCAAGGAACATTTTATCCTATACTATCTAGATTGGGCTATAGTTATAACCAAGGCTCGATTTCATGGCTCTGCTTACCACTGAATTCTGCGCTTACGATCACCATCGTCCGCTTACTTTGCAAGTGCTGAACTCCTACACTAGCCGTGTATAAAGCGCAGAATCGTAGTAACAAGGATTACGCATGCACACAAGCAAACATTCCCTGCTTACCTGTGAAATATGCTAGATGCACTTGCGGAATTCCCTCTTCTGTAAACACTGATTCTTTGTCTACGGTAAACAGAGCCAAAAAATTGGGCCTCGATTGGAATCTTCTTCCAAAATGAAGGTGTTGATGGTCTCCGATCGGGTGTCAGACTTTATATCAACCACATTCATATTCCATAATGCACATAGAGTTGTTATCCTGTTGACTCAAACCCGGACTGGAATCGTCCTCTTTTAAAACTGGGATGTCAAAATGCCAGCTTTTGCAAATCCCTTAATCTAAGTCGTTGAGCGGCTGTTTGCGAGAACTGACTAGTGCTGTCATGAAACACATGACTGACTTGACTGATGGAAAGTAGATACTTGAAGTCTGTTTGAATGTGTTGTGCAAATTGATTTGGAATGCGTTCAAATGTGACATAAGGTTATGCAAATGCTGACTGTGACATGCACCGTTAGAATTGTATGGATCACTGAACTCGTGTTTCATAAAAGAACTTTCTGGGCGGCACTTTTTTTTCCACATTGCACTCAATTATCTAAACAAGCCAGAAATGACTTCAAGTTCATAGGTTTATTTGGTTTTTCTATTATTAAATCAGAGGACAATATTTTATCAGAGATTTTTTTTCTGGAGGTGATTGGATTAGAAACTATATTTAAAATTTAAGGTACGGCTAAAAAAAAATCTATAAAAAAAACAGTACTGTATTTGGACAGCTGTGTATGTAAACGTGTTGAATTTATATTAAATGATAGCTTTAATATTGAGAGGTTTGTTTTTACAGGCCAGTGTTAAAAAAATTATTTCTAATACCTTGTTTTATTATAGAATAATATCTTTGTTAAATCCAGATTAAACTTGTATTTTTTACTCTATGTTGTAACATTGTACAGATACCTGAAAATTTAGAAAGTTTGATCTTGTTTGACCCACTGGCGTCGATACAAGACATGAAAGTTGTGACATCGTCTTCTAAGCTTTTTAACGGAGTGCTGACTTCAAACTCCCAAAATTAGCATTCTGTATTTTAACCATTCTGTTGCGGAGTGTGTTTTGACGTGTGTCCAGTGTAGTTTTAAAAGCAGGCGTGATATTTTGTCACTTCTGTCCCTCAAAAAAAGAAGCAAATTTTTTAGTAAGTAGCCTGTAAAGTCTATCAAAGCCTACACCACGTGTGTCAGCCCTTGTACTCAATAAAACAAAATTCCTTCTTGTCCACCCCCCCCCCCAAGGACCAAATATCATGTCTGAAATAGGGACATGTCACACAACCCTCTAGTTTGCAGATCATGCAAGTATTTGGACCAAAGTGACTGGGAACAGGTATATTTCTCCACAAGAGCAGTGTCCAAGATTTTGGTTTTAGTGTTTGGAAATCAGAGCACAGACCTTACCATGGATGTGTATGTGTTGTCGAGAACTAGTTACTCGACTCTCCATGTTCAGTTAATGCTTTGCGAGACACAAGGTTTTGAACTTGACCGCTCTGAGAAAAACTATGGTAGTAAACTTGCAAGTACAACCATGTTTAAAAGTGTTGGCTCTGAGAATAACCGATGTGGTCTTAAAGTTTGAACAGTATCCTCTGCTGGTCTGCAGAAGAAAATAAGACGAGCAGAGACTGGTCGAAACGTGATCAGTGATTCTGAGAGCCAACAGTTCTCACAAAAGAGCTTTATACTTAATTGTACCCGTAGTTTTACCAAGTATATTTCTTCCTATTACTCGAACCATGCAAAGCTTCAAACATAATTAACATCTCTGGTGTACTGATAAAATCCCAGTTACCATTAAACTTCAGACCATGAATGTGTTAACACATGTGAATTTATCTGTAAATAAGCCTCTGTCCCTGTCAAAATCATGGTTAACACTGATGATAGGCATTGGCCAATTCAACCAGTAAAACACTTTCTAAACTTCTGTCTGAAGTAACATGAAATTAAAGGGTGATTTGCTGTTCTTGTAGGCTGTACAAAGCGTGAGCTTTTAGTTGGTGTATATTTTTGATCATCTTGCAAGAGTTTGTGCTTCTATCATTGCTTACAAGATGAACCTGTGGTATTTATTTTGATAGTGCTTATTCTCACCAAAGCTATGCCAATTGTCATAAACAGTAAAGATTGCTTACAATAATTATTTCTGCTGTAGGAGGATGCGGAACCAGCCAAAAACTCTATATGTCACTTAGAATTTGTAGCTGGTAACCTGTAGGCACGTTTGTTTTAGTGCCTAGCTTTTGGTTCTGTGAAATTTTGCAGAGGTGATACCACCAACACTTGAAATGAAGAGAACATGGAGAAATGAAGTTCCTAGTGCTTTTTAACAAATGCGTTGACCCTGTTTACAAAAAAACCCAATATTATCAGAATCTTTGGCCTTTCCCAGTACAACTTGTAAACCAAAGGATACAAAATGGAGGTCAGTGACATTTGAATGATGATGACGATGCAAGTAAAGTTGCAGATAAGCACAGAATTCTCTATATAGTAGATTAAAGAGTACATCACTATTAATCTGAAAATCCACTCTCACATTATGTAGCATTTTTATGTTTACCCGGTATTGGTCAGATTGATGTTTATTTCAAAAATCTTACAATGTTAATAAGAGAGTACTCCATCTGACATCTTGGTCTTAAATAAGCACACAAAGAAACTTCATGTTCTATGAAAGGTAGTCTTTTATTAACAATGTTTTACAAGACATTGGCGTGACCAAATGAAGCCGTGATAAGGCATAGCGCATGTGAAACAAACTGAGTTTACAAATTGGAAGTTGGAAAAGTAAATTTTACCAGCACAACCTAATTGTTTACCCACAAGATTGGATTACAAATTAGTTGAAGTTTCACAACAATTGATGCCTGCCCTACTTGTTTTATGGGATGAGCAAAAAATGTTACATCAACAAGTCTATCGATTCCTCTATTATTATAAGAGTCAATTCCTTTGTGTACGATTTGACTCGCAAAATGGCAGACAAAGTAACGTTGTGATGTCATATGTAAAGTTGAGTTTCAAAACCCTCTTATTCCCTTTCAAGTGCAAAGAAACACTTGCTATTTTTACTTTCAGTACAAAGTCACCTGTGTATTTGACTTCATTTTTACAGATTTATAATAAATTACTAAGTATGAATATGATTATATGAGATGTTTGTATCGTTCAGGACCCTTAAACCATTTTTTATATTGTTCAGTTTCATATATATATATATATGAAATAATATATCGGCTTTAAGTAACTCACTCGCCAACTGCTTGACTTTATTTTCTAAATGAAAGCCAGATAGATATTCACCTTGTGTTAGACTTACACCAGCGAAAAAATAACCAACTAAAGAGAATACAATTAAATAATGTTATCAGTATGATTTGTATAGAACTGTTTCAGCTAAATTATGCCTAGCTGTATGGATGTGTTTTAATAGCTCAGCAGAGCTGGGTGTTGTATTTGAGATTAAACAAACACTATAGAACATTTTGACCACTGTGGTGCTTAATGCAACTGCTTACATACATTCCAAAGTATAATAATTTTCATAACAAAAAAAAACAAACAAACGAAGGATTGATCACTGACTGACTTTCAGCACAATAAGGTATCAAAACGAGAAATAAATATGAATGAACACGAAAGAACGGCTCGAGTGTGGTTGATGACTTGTTTGTCGGGAGCATTCCTTGTCTCTTTTTAATCAATCATATAAACCTTGGGTTGTCATAATAATAAGACAGTCCACTCTCGATATAACAAGGTCGCTGGGAATGGCTAAATTACACCTCTTTATAAACAGGAATTTTAATATGAGATGACAGCAGAACAAAGAAACACAAAACAGAAATGAGATTCATGGCCAGAATGAACTCTTCATAAGCAGAACATCAATATAACGGTGCTTTTTAGGATGAAGGTTGACTGTAACTGGATTTATACAGCGCCATTTTTTCGAAGTCACTGTGCTAAGCAAAAATATATAAATAAGTAGCTGTTGCAAACTGCTTACCAACCAAAACGATGTATGTTATAAATGCAAATAAAATAGTTAGGGGCAAGACATTTAAACCCTGGCAGCAGAGACTCGGCTAGGGTCGAAATGTTTGGCCACTTACTTTTTTTGCGAGCATGAAAAAAGTGACATTTATTTACTAAACTACTGGAAAAGAGGAGTTTTGATATGCTTTTTGAATGACATAACTGTGTGGAGAGTTCTGAGGCACAGGGGATAGCATCCGCAGAGTGGGCTAATGTGGCAGTGGGCATGTCTCCTCTGAAGTAAGAAAGTTGCAGCTCCTTCTGTTGCCCTTTCTCTATAATGCATACTTGCTTCAAATACATTCCTTAGAGGTACAGTTTGAACTTGACTAACAAAACAACAGACAAACAACCTTTCTTACATGTACCTTATGTACCTTGACCCCACCTCGAACTCTTATATGGGACAAGTTTCCTTGAGCCCAAGTTTTGTTGAAGAGGGCTGATTTGTCAATTTCTCGTTTCATTGTCGAAAAGATCGCACTGCAGTCGAGTTAGGGGGCCAATTATACAAAGAGCTGCTTGAAAAGCAAAAACTATTACAAAACAACTTTCTGTTATTGGCAAAAATTTGCAGAATACCTGCGACATGTTTTGCATATGACATTGTATTTTAGCTGTTAACCTTAATAAGATAAGCAAAATTGCTGTGTGCTTAGCTGCTTGTGCTTATACAGCTCTGTGAAAAAAAAGAAAAGAATATATTTTCTTTATTTCCGATGCAAACTAAATGAAACTCACATCAAACTTTTATTTCACAAAAAGTTGAGCTTGGTTCAACCGCAGAGGAACAGTGGCACAACTCTATTATTAATTTTCTGATCATATAAAAAAGGTAATCAAGAACATTTTCCTCATTTGAGCTTTAAAAGTAATTGGTGACACAATTTTAAAACTAGATTTTTCATATAACCCATAACCTATTTACCGTGTTTCGTGTCATGCTATATCTGGCCTGTTCAAATACACACATAAACCATTATTTACAAGCAATATACAATTTTTATACATTTGTAATGAAATCAGACACAACATGAAATACCTCAATTAATTAACGACTCAAATTGTAAAAGAAAACAGAATTAGCTGTTGCAAACTGCTTACCAATGCTTACCAACCACAAAAAACCAATGGTACAAACACAAGAAAATAGTTAATGGCCTGATGTTTTGACCTAAGCAGAGTCTTACTTGAGGGCTCACTCAATATATAAATGTCACAAGACCTGCACTAAGATACATGTAGGGCATGAAATTAAGTTCTTGCTTGTCTGCTTGGTAATCGTCAAATTGTAACGCATCTGGGGTCAATTTCACAAAGAGTTAGGACTAGTCTTAACTTAAAACTAGTCCTAAGAGATTTCAAAAACGCATAGCTAGTCTTAAGTTAGGACGAGTAACTCGTCCTAAGTCGAGATAAGACTAGTCCTAACTCTTTGTGAAATCTGGTCCCGTGTCCTGGGGAAAACTATCCCCCACATCTGTCCCCCATGGAAAATTAACAGGGTTGTTTCTATCAGAAGAAGTTTATACAGTGGGGCGTTTACAATATGGGGGACCGAATCTCCTGCCACACCGGTTCTTTTCAGAACCATCACAATTTGAGAGATTTTGTGCAAAACGCAAACCTTACTAAACAGAACAGTATCGTTATTCAAGAAAGGCCAAAAATCAAGAGTGTTTTATTTCTAGAAAAAGTTAACCAGTTACTGGCTTTCAGACAAATAATATACAATTAAGGATTTACAAACAAAAAACTTAAACTGTACAAGATATTACATAGAGGTTTTTTGCTCTTTTTGATTTGATTTGAATAAATGTGAAATATTCGTTCCGAATTCAAGGACTAAGTACCTCATTTTTTTCCCTATATACATCATATACAATAATTACACGATCTGAAAACCCCCCCAACATATTTGAATATTAACATCATAAAGCATTAAAAAAGCCAGGAATATACATTTTGGAATACACTCAACAGCACCTAGGCCTAAATGCCGATAAAGAGAGATACAACACAAAGTTCACCTGTGAAAGTTCAGCTCAATACAATTTCTAATGTCACAGTATTTTCTCTAGCACGTCAAATCCATCTATGTTTAGCGAGATTACAGGGGATCCGCACCACTAGCAGCAACATTCACAAACGGACACCAACCCTCAGAAATCAGTGAAATAATTCATCCATAAATCGTTTCTCAGATTCAAATGTTATGGGGTGAAACATCATCCAAATCCAAACTGTTACAGTCTCCCGAAAACATAATGTTAAGAAAGAACTATGAAATGTTCATACCACTTACACTTGTAGATTAAAGACACTGGGGTGGATTTCACAAAGGTAGTCCCAACTTAGGACTAGTCCTAGGCAATGCTAAGAGATAGGACTGGTCCTAAGTTAGGACCAGTAACTCATCCTAACTTAGGACTGGTCCTATCTCTTAGCATTGCCTAGGACTAGTCCTAAGTTAGGACTACCTTTGTGAAATCCACCCCTGGACACCTTTGGTAATAATTGTCACAGACCAGTCTTCTCATTTGGTGTATCTCAACACATGCACAAAATAACAAACCTGTGAAAATTTGAACTTAATTGGTCGTCGAAGTTGCGAGATAATAATGGAAGACAAAACACTCTTGTCACACGAAGATGTGTGCTCTTAGATGCTTGATTTCGAGACCTCAAAATCTAATTCTGAGGTCTCAAAATCAAATTTTTCAGTGGAAAATTACTTCTTTCTCAAAAACCAAGTTACTTCAGAGGGAGCTGTTTCTCACAATGTTCTCCAATAGCTCTCCATTGTAGGGTTTGAAACTTTGCATGGTGGAAATACGATATAGAAAGGTTTGCGGTAACACCATGTAATGTCTCTTTTCTCCAGAAGACGATCTGAAACCAACTGTTCTTTTCAGAACCATCCCAACTCATTAGAGATAGTCATTACATGGTGTTACCGCAAGCTCTCCATTGCTTGTTAATGTTACCAAGTAAGTTTTTATGCTAACAATTATTTTGAGTAATTACCAACAGTTTTCAGTGCCTTTAATTCTTGGTCTCTGTGGTAAATTCTCCCTGACAGGACTCTGTTGAGAACTTACCTGCCCCACAATCTTTCCTTTATTTTATTTCCTTCTCATTGATTCAAAAACACCTTTCCGCATACCAGTTAAGCTTCCGGGTCGTGCTTTCTTATGGACGGTACACAGGAAAGGGAAACGGCTGGCCTTGCATTTGATGTGAACGCAACGGGTACTGATATCTATTGTTAGCATCGAGGTTCTCACAGTTGAAATTTTGTCCCCTTGGCGACCAATCTCTTGCCGGGTTGCAACGAAAGTCTCTCGGGCTTGGCGACCATTCTCTGGGCCTATTGCAACGATTGTTCGGTGGTGTGTTTCTGACTTGGGGTCGTGGTCTCAAGGAGATCTTGTTCTCTACTGTGTTTCTTGTTTGTTGTAGCGGGGTTTTGTTAACCGGTGACTCGGACTGAGATGAGGGTTCCTGTTTCGGATGTTTACACTTGGGGGAGACGGGCAAATCTTTCTGGGTTTTGGCTTTCTGCACTCGTTTTCGTTTCGATCCTGGTTTTGGTGAAACCACAGCATAAGAGCAAGACCTGACCGAAAAAGAGACGTGCAACTGTTAATATTTCAAATCCATTACTTCGATGGCCTGCTAAACCAATTTCATGCACATTAAATTTTGAAAATTGTTCAAGAATATTGCCCACTGGTGTTGAAATAACAACAATTACCAAAACTTAATCACAAACAAAGACCACTGCCATTTCTCTTGGTTCAGGGTAAAGCTTAATGCAGTGGGCTTAAGAGACAGTGAGCACCCACACACAATTTTGAATGAATACATTATAGCCAACTGGTTCCAGTAAGTGCTCATCTGGAGGTTGCTATACAAAAGCTTTTCCGAAGCTGCGACTACCCAAGTAATTGTCAGGCATGCAACTGCCCGTTGAAAAAACAAGAGAGGAAAGGTTTTGAAGGCACAACGCAAGTGTGAAGCGAGGCAGCCGAAACGCCACGGGACCTGAGACCCACAATGTTACCCTAGAAAATGTTGAGGTTTATTATGCTCTTAGGTGCATTGTTAGCATGTACTAGGCTAATTTTACATTATTGTAGGTGTACATTGTTGTTGTTGTTGCCAGGCATATACTAGGGCAATTAAAAAAAAAAAAAAAAAATTACGCGGAAGAGTTGCATGTCTGAATTGTACCAGACATTAGGCATGCTTCGTTTTTGAAAGGGCAAGAGCACCAAGGCACTTTCTCCTTGGTACAATGTAAAGGGCACATGAGGACATTGTAAATTCAAGAGCATTTCAAGGGTAGGAAGGCATTGACCAGGGGGGCATGGAATCGCCTTCATTGCCTCCATGTAAGATCAGGCCCGAGACATTATTTCAAATATAACTTGCAAATGGCTTATGGTGTCAATACCAGGCATGTGAGTACCTATCCATGACAAAAGAGGAAAAGATACTATTTCTATACTTTTGTACACAGAAAGAGGAAAGTCAAAACCCCAAAAAGAGGAAATCAGCTGAAAAGAGGAAGTCTCACATGCCTGCAATACTTACTCTATGTGCTTTTCAACATCCCATATCCAGAGCCCTGCGTCACAGCCATCTAGGGGACACTGAGTCACACCGAGCTGCCGCTGAATCTCAATGTTGTCTTCAGGTATATCTGGTCTAATAGTTCAAGTCAAACAGAACAAAAACATCACTAAAAAATCACCTGTACAAAAACTATAAATAAATAGTGAACTTTCGATACAACCATGTTTATAAGGGAAGGTACATGTTTGGTAATTGTCAAAGACCAATGTCCTCACTTAGTGTATCCCATCATAAGCATAAAATAATAAGCCTGTGAAAATTTGAGCTCAATTGGTCATCGGAGTTGCACGAAAATGATGAAAGAAAAAACACCGTTGTTGAACGAATTTGTGTGCTTTCAGATAAGAATAAAAGACTTCTAGCTAGAAGTCTTTTAGTGAGAAAATACCTCTTTCTCAAAAAATACGTTACTTCAGAGGGAGTCGTTTCCCACAATGTTTTATACTATCAACAGCTCTCCAATGCTCGTTACCAAGTCAGTTTTAAGTTAATATTTGTTTTGAGTAATTACCAAACGAGTACATTCCCTTTAAATCTCTTTTGTGGGAGTGTTGACTCTGAGAAGAGCCGGTGTTTCTAGACATTTGGAACAGTGTACTTTGCTCGTCTTCATTCTCCTCAAGATAATTGAACAATTTTAAAGTCACCTGGAAATAGAATTTTATTTTCTTTCAAACATAAGAGTATATGCTAACGAACAATAAAACAATTTTTTTAGTAATTGTTTGTCACGATTTATATGTTTAAAAATATATAAAGTTGTTTGGGGGATGACTCCGCCTACCCCTTTTGTGACGTCAATCAAGGCAGACTTTGCCTGCAATGCGTATAGTAAACACACGTGCAAAGTACATGTACGTCCAAGTCGTGAGTTGGTACATTTCAAAAAGTGTTTTCCTGCATTCAGCAGCAATACACCTGGTCGGCATTGCTGGAAAAAAACAATTTTTTTTTTTTTTGAAACGTACAAACTCACGACTTGGTCCGTACATGTACTTTGCAATTGTGTTTACTCTACGCATTACAGGCAAAGTCTGCCCCGATTGACGTCACGAACAGCGCCCTCTCGGGTCGGGGTCTACTCTTAAATTTGTAAATAACATAAGAACTGATTTTTTAAAACCTTACTTAACTGTTTATTCACATTCCACTCATCAAAACACATATGGGTCTGTCCACACTAATGGGACCATTTGATGTGACTTTTTTTTATAAATGGGTGACAAAAATAAACAAGAAGAGTTTTGTCAAGCTTGTTTCCCATGCACATTCCAAATCACTTCAAGGTTTTTGTTTGCAAAGAGCAAGACACATTTATCTGCATTTTAGCAATAACTGGGGATCATCTTCAAGATGACTATGTTTGTAACAGGGGAATGTTGGACAGACATTTCGTACATAAATGGTGAGAAAGGAATAATAATATAAACAGATTGCCAAAAATGTTGTCCCCTACAATGCTGTCCCTGCAAAGAATGTTTCCAGGCAAAACCAAGACATCTGCGTGGGTACTCAAGAAACTACAGGGAATTATCTTGAAGATATTAGGTTTGTAACATGGACAGATATTTGTCACAATATGTCTGTCCATGTTAAAAACAAACATTCATACCAGCTGAAAAACCTCAAGGTACTCTTGGTTTATACAGATAACCATAAAAATAGGGGCAATAGGTCTAACTTAATTAACCTTTGAGCAAATCAATTAATTAATTATTTGTGTCATCCATTTCTAGTCAATTCCAATACAAAATGTCTGTCCCCGTTACAAACAATGTGTCTTAAAGAAAACTGCGTAACTTCTTAAATAATAAGACATTTGTTATACTGTTTGGTAAGCACACTCACTATCAGCAGAGAATTGTACAAAACAAAATACAGGGGAAAATGTTGTATTTTGTGTACCCTTCCAGTCACAGTCCAAAAAGTTATCTTTTGGAACCAAAAAGACCCATTAGTGTGGACAGACCCATATATTAGTGACAAAAGCTTTATTTTGAAAAAATACCACTTCCAGTTGACTTTAACAATATATTACACACATTTGATTTTAGTGTTACATTTTTTTTTTATCACACTTCAACTCAATTCACTCCAATCATATAAAAGCTAAGGACATAATCATGCATTATATCAAAGACATCAATTAGCTAAGTTTCTGATTTTTCAAATGTCTGTTAGCAATTTGAATCACACAACATATGTCAAAGACCAGTATAAATGCCCTTTATGTGACCCAATATAATACAGGGAAACCAAAAAGTTCAAGATCAATTGGTCATCGAAGCCCCAAAAATGTAGTGGGGGGAGGGGGATGTGTTTTTATAACATCTCCTTTTGGACTCAGAAGATCAAAGCTAATTGTTTTACTGATCTCAAAAACTAAGAGAGAAGTTTTCCACCTTGATCATCCTTACACTGCGAGAGGTTGAAAGAGCTACTTTACTGTTTTAGGCCGTGTCCGAATTGGCGACTTCGGCTACAGCTACGGCTAGGGCGCGCGTGTCTGCTATTCTTCAACACTGGAAGACGCACTGATCTAGGTGTAGCTGTAGCCAAAGTCGCCAATTCGGACACAGCCTCAGTTCAACAAGTCAGCAGTTATAAAAATTACAAAGAATAACATTCAAACTCATAAGATTCACCAACAAGCAATATATGTTTTACCTTTCAGCTGGATAAACATTTTCTCTCAGACACGTTGGGCACTTGGCCATCGCCTTGTAGAGTTTATTCCGTTTGTCGTAGAGGCATTCTGCGCAGATTCTGTGCTGACAGCTTGACACAACCATTTTCAGTCGGGGTTCCAAGCAAATTGGGCAGCTAAACCTGGAAAGGAGAAAAATCTACATCATTTCATTCTTCTTTACATATATTATTTGGTAAAGAAACAAAGGATGCCTCATATTCATAAAAGAACTTTTTAATTGCTAGTACATCTCTAAAACCTAACGACAAATTGACACAACCAATTTATTTCAGTCTAGGTTCCACAAAAAAGTGGGCAACTAAATCTGGCAAAGTTAAACATCAATTCCATTATTAGGTGTTCGGACTCGAGTCCGAAGACCTCTTGTTTTTGTTCGGTTTTTTTTTTTTTTTTTTTTTTCTTTTTTTTTTTTTTTTACTTCGTCTTCTTCTCCGTGGTTTTTGTCCGCTAACAAAGACATACTTGCTAAACTCACACAAACTTGAAACTTCACACATAGTTAGATATTTATTAGTAGATGAAACCGTTTTAGTTTCGTCATGATGACGTCATCAGGTGTCGAATTACAAGGTTTTTAGGTTAAAAAAGTGACCATTTGCTTTTTGCTATATGTCTTCGAATTTTACAGTTATGATATTCATAATTACGCATCTGATAGATCAAGACTGGGACTACATTTGAAAAGTTAACGTCAAAATCGTCTGACCCCTCCTTCCGTTCGTACCGGAAGGTCAAAGTTTGCAATTGTATATTTTTCTTCAAAAATACATCTCCGTCCCTTGCCCTCTAACAAAAGCACACTTCCCAAACCTGTATGAACTTCTAACTTCACACATAGTTATATATTTATCAGGAGAAGAAACCGTTTGAGTTACGTCACGATGACGTCATCAATTCTTGAGTTATGAATTTTCAAAGTTTATTATTTCAAAAAATCATAACTTTTGATCTACATGATGGGTTATTACAATCGACACATCATCGGAAAGTTCGTTAAAAACTCCGTAAATGCCTCGCAGACATGATCCCATTTTGATTTAGTCTTCTGGTTCAAAATCGAGTTTGAAAATTCATAATTTCATGTATAAAGAACTACGAAATTTCCCCATTGGTTGTGCGTAACACGTGTGTCGTACACGAGTAGTGTATTAGGCATCATTTATTTGGTGGCATGCTGCCAAGTTTATTGTACTCAGTGCCATAGTGTGATATGCATAGAGCTATATAGCTCTATTATGTAGAGCTGTATAGCTCTATTTATGCAGAACGCTGCGAAAATGATTTCCTCTCAATCTTCGGCGTCAAATTGTTCAAATGTTACCCTTCTGATGGCTTAGTGGTCAATGTGGAATTGAAGACGAAGTTTCGCTGAGATGGCCACCTACTTCAGTGATTCATGGGACTTTTAATTATGTGAGAAAACAACAGTACAAAATGACGAACATTGGTCATGTTTTGGTTAAACACCGAGAAGAATAGAGACGTTACATCGATCGACAACTCCCCCTGGGTGAAGGGCGTTTTGGGCCCACGGAATTCACGTCAGTATTACAATATATATTACTTCTTGAACTTAGCATAATCATCAATTGTTTTGATTATTTGTTAAAACAACTATCCAAGTTATTCTGAGTTAAATATTTTGAAGAAAAAAAATCTCTGGAATAACATATAAGCCCTTTTAAACTTTCTCTAGTAGGAAAGGACGTTACGTAAACTAATCTATTTCTACCTCCATGCACAGACATGGATGTTACAATACAAAACATTCAAAGAAAACAGAATGGTTAAAGTATAAGGCCCAAGCAATTAGGAGTGGTCTTGCTAAAATAAACTGCCGGATTAAACAAAACTTTAGTACAAACAAATAAATAAAACAATCCAGATTTTCATCTTCTTCTTCTCTTCGTCCCTTGTCCTCGAACAAAAGCACACTTCCCAAACTCGTATGAACTTGAAACTTCGCACATAGTTAGATATGCATTAGGAGTGGAATAATGTGTTAGTTAGGTCATGATGACGTCATCAATTCTTGAGTTATAAAAATTCAAAGTTTATTATTTCAAAAAATCATTATTTTTGATCCACGTTTTTTTTTTTTACTTCTTTTTTAAAATATTATCAATAGAGCGCGAAAAAGCTTCATGAAGAATAGTCTTCGTTCAAGGCGGTTAAAACATACATGCCCCTTACAGTCTTTTCTTCAGTCGTCAGTCAATATTTCCTAAGTTCATATTTCCTAAACTACATAAGCTATTTTGCCAATCTGTACATCATATGAAAGGGCTTTACGTACTTGACAGAAATGGATATGTTGGTGAACTTTCGTTGACCTTTTGACCTGTTTAAACGGGAAGTGACTGAAATGATTTGAAAGGCCGTGGTTTATTGTCTTTTAGGTCGAAATAAACATCCTTTGATGCTTTACCATCACACCATACAAGTCTGGCAAAGGTCTGGTTTAAAACAAATATTACCGATGATGTCACCAAACATACACTTTTACTAGATGACGTAATCATGTGCTTTTGACAGTTTTTGTAATTTGAATCATTTATTACAAATCTTGAGAACAAAGCAAGGTGTAATATTTGTTTTTTAATCCAGGCTTTTACTCCCGGAAACCGAACACCTTGAGTTTGTTCACAAACTCTCAATCTCTAGTGTATTTTTAAGTTTGTTCGGCCAACTCAAAAATACCTTGTCCGCTAACAAAAGCATCTTTCCCAAACCCGTATGAACTTGAAACTTCACACATAGATAGGTATTTATTAGGAGAGGAAACCGTTTAAGTTACGTCATGATGACGTGCACCGTTATTGAATGATGGTCATTCAAAGTTTTTTTTATTAATATAAAATCATAACTTCTGATCTACACAAGGGATTCTTACAATCAATACATCATCGGAATCATCATTCAAAACTCCGTATACGCCTCGCAGACATAATCCCATTTTGACCTTGTCTTACGGTTCAAAAGTAAGCATTTGTATATTTTCTTGGCCTAAGTGTTTATGCCCAACGCAGCATACCCCTCGCGACTATAGCTTGTTCAGACTTGTTTACACATTATACGCCAGTGCCATGTGCGTGCACATGGCGTGATTTTCCATTGATAAGTTTTGACGTGCAAAAGGTCACCTACGGAGCTCCAGGAGTGCCATCCAACATATTGAGTAACCGACATATCAAAACGACTTATTTCGTGGAACCAGTTACTAACCGACATATTATTTTGCTAAGTCGACTTATTCAAAACTATCAGTTGACTTAACAACAGAATTTATCTTACCAAGTCGACTTACAGTTTACTTATACACAGCCTGCACACGTTGCAAATTGCGAGTTAGGGCCCGCGTGATCGCTAATAATGTGGGGCGTTTTTTTGTGCCTGGGATGCAGAAGAATAACCACAATCTAAGACTTGAATCAAGTCTACACCTCGTCCAACTCCAATTGTATTAGTCAATTCAGGCATCCTCTTCAATTTTATTTTATGTAACAAGCAAAATTATTAATTTACTGATTATATTTAAAAAAGGTTAATGGCTGTTAGCAAACTGCGTCCAACTAACACTACATGGTGTTTATGTACTTGCAAAATAGGTTTTGACCCTACTAAATAACTACGTGAGAAGATTGAGACATTAAATCATGAATTCAGTTCAAACGGATAAAAGTTTGTTTTCGTCATATTATTCATCAAACTATAAGCCTTTACACAATTAAAATCTTCACAACAAAATGTATGTTTGGAAGGTACCAGACAGCACGTAGAGCCGAGTTGAAAAGTGACAATACCAAAGTGCAACCATCAGCCGTGAAGTTACATTAAATATGATGGTTGTCAAAAGGATAAAAAGGTTGTTGTCGCCACAACATTACCAACCCCCTTATATTCAACGAACCATGTGAATCTTTTCAAACAAACAAAACCTTTTAAAGAATATCCATGCATAGATTTGCCAGGTGCATAACATTATGTCCCAGCCAGCACTGTGATTTATGTGTGTGTTTTACTAGTTTCCTCACTCCCCAACCAAAGTGACTACAATACGTCTCTATTGAATAACAATGGTATATTTCGACATGGTTTTTATTTTCAGCTGTTCCATTTAGATCCTGTTTTTTATGACTCCCAAAAATGGCCGACCGTGTTAGTTCGTAAAGTAAAAGGAAAACCACGCAATTTCGAGGCAAATTTGTGTGGATCATTTTATTCTACTTTTACAACATCTTCTAACCATTATGTATTTTATAACAAACGGTTACAAACGCTTTTTATAGACCAACTCGTCCGATCCAAGGCAACGTGTTCCTTTAACGCATATAATGTTATTTACATAAAATAAGAAAATACTGGAACCCAAAACCGGGCTAAGCATACTAATTATGTATCGTTTGGAACATCCTTAACATCTCCTGCCCTAATGGTGCCCGATCCAAGGCGTCAAACATGACTTAAAGCCATTGGACCCTTTCGGTTAACAGTATTGCCCAAGGCCCACACTATTCGTGTATCACAACTTCTATAACAAAACTGTGAAAATTTAGGCTCAATCGGTCATCGGAGTCGGGAGAAAATAACGGGAAAACCCACCCTCGTATCCGCGCGTTTCGCCGTGTCATGACATGTGTTTAAAATAAATCTGTAATTCGTTTGACCCAGAGGTGCTCGGTCCAATTTATGTGTTTTGATGAGTGGAATGTGAATAAGCAGTTAACTAAGGTTTAAAAAAATCAGTTCTTATATTATTTACAAATTTAAGAGTAGACCCCGACCCGAGAGGGCGCTGTTCGTGACGTCAATCGAGGCAGACTTTGCCTGTAATGCGTAGAGTAAACACAATTGCAAAGTGCGGACCAAGTCGTGAGTTTGTACGTTTCAAAAAAAAAGATTTTGTTTTGTTTTTAGCTGTTCCGACCTACCGTCGGAACAGGTGTTGTGTCTGTCAAGATTTTTATTTTGTTTTTCTTATTCTTTGTTTCTGCCTACAACCCATAACAATGCACACGTTTTTTTCTTTAAACCTAATCTCCTAGACCATCTTCAAAAGAGTGCAATCATATACCAAATTGAAGCTAAGAACATAAGCTTTACACTAAATGTAAACAAAACAAAAAATCTTCTTTAATTAGCCACGTAATCTTCTTTTGAATATAACTGGATGCAGTCGCTTCCATGTTATTGTTAAATATTCTCTTTGGTAAATGCCATACAGTATGTACCTATCGTGAGTTGTGACTTCTTGAGATGAGTCTACGCGTTTTTGATCATAACTGGATGCAGTCACTTCCATGTTATTGTTAAACTTTCTCTATGGTAAATGCAATTCAGTATGTACCTATCATGAGTTGTGACTTCTTGAAAGGAGTCTACTCAAGTCTCCTTTTCTTGTTTTTCTACATACGTTCTGGACCACAGCGCAGTGTCACTTTCTTCGTTTCCTAACCGAGTTCTGGACCAATATGTTTTGTACACGAAGGCTAAGGGTTTTCGTTTAACGAACGTGCGTGTATAAATAGGTGTTTTTGAAGACGACATACCTTGGTGTCCACAGAATTACACTAAACTTAAACAGTTTGAAGATAATGACAGTTGAAAGCTTCCCTTAAAATATTACTTGCTGTGGTGTTGTAGTTTTTGAGAAATGAGTGAAAAAAAGTCAAATTATTTTAGTCTCCAATGTGGCGTCCTCCGTCGACGAACGTGCGTAATTGAATAGGGGTTTTTGACGACGACAACGTCGTCGTCAAAAACCCCTAAAGCCATCTAATACTACAATCCAACCCTACTTAATAGTTAAAGGCGTTAGCAGATCATATTTAGTGGGAATGTTCGCAAAATCATGACACAAGAATTATTTCGCCGGATCATAATCCCCTCTGTTGATATAAATACATCTAGTAAACCCTCGTATAATGCATCAGGCCCGATGGTGGTCATCAGTCGCGCACACATCTCTGATACCTGCTAGTTCGAGTCTCCGTGTGAAATCAATATATTTTTTTATCCCCCAAAACTAAAAAAAAACTAGACATTAGGTGTTTGTGAACAAACACACAGCTGTTCCGTGTTCTTTTGCTTGGATTATGTGCTAAAATGACCGAGGAGACTAGAACTGAAAAAAAAGTTTGAAATTGTTGAATAGTGTCTTGAGTTATGGTGCCACTTCCGGTTGACCCCAAAGTAGAGGTCGACATGGGGTCACGGTAACCTAAGGCTAATCTCCAATGCCCAAGGGGTCTAAAACTGAAAAAAAGTTTTAAAATCGGTTGAATAGTACTTGAGATATGGTCCCACTTCCAGTTGACACGGAAGAAGAGGTCAAAATGAGGTCACGGTTTTTCCCAACAAATTTTAAGTCCTAAGGAGTCTATAACTGAAGAATTTTTTTTTAATCGGTTGTGTAACTCTTGAGATATGGTCCCACTTCCGGTTGACCCGGAAGTAGAGGTCAACTTGATGTCACAGTTTTTCAAAATTAATGTCCATGCCCCACGGAGTCTTCACTACAGTGTAAAAATTGGTCCTGCACTCCTTGAGATATGGTGTTGCAAGGATTTTCAGTCACTCGTCAATAGAGGGCGGTATATAAGATAAGTGGTCTCTAGTTGAATAATGTAAAAACTTGCATTTGACTCAGGATTGTTTAATTTGGTTGGTTTCTTGAGTTCATGCTAGTATCTTTAGAGTCCATTGCCATGTGACAAACTACTTAAGGATAATATCCTTGTATTTGGTTGGTGGTTTGATGTTTGATCTTGTTCGAGTGGATTTTACTGAACTCGTAACCACCAAACTCTGCACCTACGATCACCATTTTCGGCTTAATGTGCATGCGCGGAATAAAATGTGCGAGCTTGGAAGCACACAAACAAAAGAAATCCCTGCTAAGCAGTGTATTTTGCTTGACGTAAGCGCAGAATTCACTGCTTCTGCTAAGCACTGAATCTTTGCTTCCAGAGCAGAGCACGACATTGGGCCCATTTGCACAAGATTTTTCATAAGGTTTATTGCGATTCAGAACCGCAATGCATTTTGGGAAGGAATATGAGGCGGTTACTATGCAGTTTGTACGACTCGCGCTCGCAACGCCCTCTCTTGAAATTTTGCAATTCGCAATAAAACCTTAATAGGCAAGTTCCCATCATGATAGGCCTGGGTGACTAGTGAAATTTACAAACTCGACTAATCGCCCCTCAACCCAACTTGGACGCTTGTCGCGATAAATTACGGATTCTCAAGACTTGTGCCGCAAAGTGTTGCAAGCGCACGTTATATTATATGTTGCGAATAGTAAGAAGCAACACAACCAGTGTTTCACTGGACAGGTAGTCGGGACAATTTTTGTAGTCAAAGTTTGAGCACGATTGTAACAGAGTAGAGAAAAATAGTAGTCGCGACTCAAATAATAATTTGTAGTCGCGACTTTAACACTAAAGCACACTAGTCGCCCCGGCCTACTTTTGCACGTAAGTAAACCACGGGTATTATCCTGAGATTGCAAATCAAATTTTTAAGTCACTGTTGTTTTCAGTTTTACAGGACTTGAGCACAATTAGTCAACTGTAGCTTTTTTTATTGCGAATTGTGACGCTCAAGAACACATTCCCTGCTAAGCTGTTAAATACGCTTAGCGTAAGCACAATTCCATGATTACGCAAGCGCTGCGATTCTTTCCTTTAAAAGCCATTGGCCCTGGACCAAACTACACTAAAGATTTTTAAACACAAAAAGCAGCTAAACACAGCAAATACAAGTACAAGTTGTGAATCAAGGTATTCTGCTGATCTGCAATTTATTTTAAAGCAAAATGTTTTGCCTATTGATTATATAAGCAGCTCTATAACATTAAGCCACTATTCTGCTCAATTTATGCATTTTTATAAAGCAAAATGTTTTGCCTATTTATTATAAGCAGCTTTATACAAATGACCCACTCAACCACAAGAGAAACGTCAGCATAATAAAATCGCTGCTATTGTATTCCTGCCAAAGAGTTTTTGTATGTCATGGTATAATTTCCGAAAAGAAAGCGAAATACTTGAATTAGTTAGACAAATGGTCCCGGCGCAAACAAGGTGACTTCACCCGTAAATGATTCAAAATCCCTGGCGTTCTGTTTTCGTCGTCCACGCTCGTCGCCTGAAACGAAGCCGGTCAACTCGGTCCCAAACCAACTCGGTCCCAGTCATACGTTGACAGTTTTTTCACTAATTTCTCAAAAACTACAACACCACAGCAAGTAATATGTTAAGGGAAGCTTTCAACTATCATTATCTTCAAACTGTTTAAGTTTAGTGTAAACATGGAGGTAGAATGTGTGGACACGATGGTGTGTCGTCGTCGTCAAAAACCCCTATTCAATTGCGCACGTTCGTTAAACGAAAACCCTATGCCTTCGTGTACGTCCAGAACTCGGTTAGGAAACGAATAAAAAGAGAATTCGCTGTGGTCCAGAACGTAAGTAGAAAAACAACAAAAGGAGACTTGAGTAGACTTCTCTCAAGAAGTCACAACTCATGATAGGTACATACTGCATGGCATTTTCCATAGAGAATGTTTAACAATAACATGGAAGTGACTGCATCCAGTTATATTCAAACGCGCAGACTCATCTCAAGAAGTCACAACTCATGATAGGTACATACTGTATGGCATTTACCAAAGAGAATATTTAACAATAACATGGAAGCGACTGCATTCAGTTATATTCAAATGAAGATTACGTGGTTAATTAATTAAGATTTTCAATTTTTTTTACATTTAGAGTAAAGCTTATGTTCTAAGCTACAATTTGGTATAATAAACTCACTCTTTCGTATTATGGTTTGGGAGATTAGGCTTAAAGAAAAAACGTGTACAAATGCAATGGGGTTTTGGCGAGAAACAAAGAATAATAATAATAATAATAAAAATAATAAAAATCTCGACGAAAACAATACCTGTTCCGACGGTAGGTCGGAACAGCTAATAATAAAAATAATAAAAATCTCGACGAAAACAATACCTGTTCCGACGGTAGGTCGGAACAGCTAATTATGTTTGTAATATTTAAGTTGGATTATCATTCTATTGATAGTGTTGCCTTTTCTTTTACTCAATTGTTAGCCAAACATAACCTGAGTGCATGCATGACATGTTTGAAAAACACAGTAAGCAGAAAATGGTGATCATAAGCGCAGAGTTTAGTGGTTAAGATTTCTGTGAAATCAAATCGTACTAGATCAAACGTCAAACCACCGACCCCCCCCCAAAAAAAAAAATCGTAATTAATTAACCACGTGACCCATATTTGCATATTTAATTGTACAAATGGACAAAGTTGTTGGAACTTCCTGTTGATGCTGACATCATGAGAACATCAGCATAAGTATTGGAATTGCACCTATTGGAATTGTACCTATTGAACCACTTGGAGTGTTCAAGGAGTCCAACACGTCAGTCTCGCAAACTTATAAATTTTCTGATTTTATTTTAAAGGGTAACATAAATGGCTGTTAGCAAACGGTTTCCAACAAAAACTACATGGTGTACGTGCACAATACTCTCAAGCATTTAACTCTAGATAATAAATCAAGCATTCAGTTCAAAATGACAGGGGTCGAAATTAACTACATTTTCAAGGTAGCCCACAGGGCTAGTAACCCTGAATTTTTACTAGCCCTGAATAAATTTCAGTAGCCCTGGCTGGATTTTTGTTTCCTTCTTTATTGCATTGATTTAATTGCTTTCATATACTAGGCGCCGAGCTAACATTATGTTGACAAAAACCAAACAATGACCATACCCTTTCATTGTAGAAAAGATTAGAATAAAATAATTTTAAAAAACAGTCTATACTCACAAAATTTTTGTTTTTTTGAAGGAGGTTTAACTCCTTCCAAAAAACGCCACATAATGCCGACATCAGACCTGCCAAC
The DNA here is from genome assembly GCF_032118995.1 of Asterias amurensis. Taxonomy (NCBI): domain Eukaryota; kingdom Metazoa; phylum Echinodermata; class Asteroidea; order Forcipulatida; family Asteriidae; genus Asterias; species Asterias amurensis. The sequence continues at coordinate 34,443,755 of NC_092648.1, forward strand.
CTTGTCTTTTATTGTTTGAGTACCACATAGCGCAGCCGCATAAATCAGAAGCCCAGTGCACAGCAGCATAACCCAGAAGCCCAACTACTTGTACTGTTGTCGGCACAATGCTAACAGTCAGTCCGAAAACCGGGAAAAAGAAGAACAAATCGGAGGGGAAAACAAATATAAAAAAATTGGACTTTGAAAAAAAAAAAAACTATAAAAATATTTTCCGGCAAAAATATTCCTCAGACAAAATGTATAGTGGGCGGGGAAAAAAAATCCCTGTGAGGCACGCCCCCGAAATTCCTCAGACTTTATCCCAATGTTGGGCCAACATAGTCTGGTTCCCAGACCCAAAAATCTCCGACTAGGCTCTGTCGAATTTAGGGTCCGGTATCACCCAAAATCACGTGACCAAAAAGGAGGAATTCCTCCTTTTTCGAAGTTATCCGAAATGTTCCGAACGTGTTGTCGTCAACATTCGGACAGTATCGTTGATGGTCGGACATTTCCGGGTGTCTATGGTTGCATTGTAAACAGAATCCATGGAATCATAATGTCAGTCATAATGTCAGTCCTGTTTCTGTCGGCCGTAGATCCAGGAGTTTTTGAAAAAAAAGGGTTTTTTTTACCGCGAAATAGTAATAAGCGGTGGTATCCGGCTTGTTGTCTTTCGACGTCTAAGGACGATACCATTACACTGCAGGGGTAAGTTCTAAGGGCTCAGCCTCAGTTGTATTGTTTTCTTTTCTGCTGCTGGTTTTTTGTTATTGTAAATAATTTTTTGAAGTAACAAGGGGAGATTTAAAAAAAAATATTTTTTCAACTCCATGAGAGGGCACACACCCTGATCATCTTGCATTTTGTATTACCCCTGCGGTATAATGGTATCTATCGTCCAGGTACGTCGAAAGACAACATGGCGGATGCTACCGTTCGTTTATAATTCGGGGTAAAAAACACATTTTTTTACAGTTAAAAATACAATTTTTCAACAGTTTGAAGGTGATTTAGATTCATATGACTCTTGTACATATATTTAATTGTGTCATGAGTTGTCGGTATTTAGTGCGACCCTTCCGATCAGGTGCAGACATGGTTTCCCTGGAGATGACCCCCGACCCTGACAAGTTGCGTCATGCTCTATTTTTAACCGTGGGTGATACCTGACCTAAGATTTTTAACGAGAGACGTCAAGGAATCTTTGGTCAGGGAACCAGACTAGGGCCAACACTGTTCAGAGCAAAACATTCCTCAAGAAAAATACGGCGATGCCGAACACGTGCGTTGTGTGCACATACATCCATGCATACGGCTATATTTTATGTACTGTACCAGATTGACCAAAACTGGATTGCGCCATTCCCACTCCCTCTGTTACGCATTGGTTTATTCGTTTTCCAGCGGGAGTTAGAATTTAAAATATAATTCTAAGCACAACCTCTTTTTTATCGAAGCGCATAATGATCACTCAGATGCAGGGTGTCTTTGTTTGGTTGTTTTTGCACTTGGGGTCGAACGAATGACAGTTGAAGAAATTGAGAACAAAATTGTCCGTTCGTGTCGTGGACGTTACGTTAGTACAATCAACCGGTTAACCAGGCGATGCGTTGTTTTTGTGTGTGCGTGAGTGTACTGTACGTAATGTAAGTATAGTTATTTACTGCAGGCAACATGATGAGACTCAGGACTTACCCTTCTTGTTATGACAGCGCTAGCGGGAGGGTGATCTGATATCAAAATATTTATTATCGCCCGATAACGAAATAAAAACAAGAGAAAATTCTACAACTTATTGTTAACACAGAAATATTTATGTTTGTTAAGATGTGAATTTGCTTTATTTTTCCACTAGCCCCCCGGGCTACTAAAACTGGGGGAAACGGTAGCCCGGCTGTCAAACTGGTAGTCCCGGGCTAGCGGGCTACCGGCAATTTCGACCCCTGAATGATAAAAGTTTGTTATTGCCACATTATTCAGCGAACCATGAATCATACCTATTCACAAGAACATCTATAGCCCTTTTCACACTACAGAGCCATTTCCCGGGAAATAAACTCCCAAGAAAATCCCGGGAGTTTTTAACCCCACCGCCACCCCAGCAACCGTTCTCACTATCCCAATTAGGTAACTCCCGGGAGTACTATTTCCCAGGAATATGCAAGGTCGTTTCACACTTACGATCAAACCCCAGGAAATGTGGTAAACAGGTCAGCTCATGCGGAAGTTACAATGTTTGTGGAAGGAAGTCCGTTCCCATAATGCCACGCGGCCGGCTGCAAAATCCTTGCCACATGCGACCCAAAATGGCTGCACATATATTGTGTATTTGCGTGTTGTTATACCAATATATTGTGTGATTACGGCGGAGAAGAAGTCTTGCAGTTCGGGGAAGACGTCGCTGACGTATTGTCAGGAGAAGACGATTGCTGTGACAGTGTTTTAAAGACATGCGGTATAACAATCGTATGGAATTTGTCGTGCGATTGACGGGTTTCATGGCACTTGCTGAAGTATTGGTCAAAGGTCAATCTGGTCTACCATGAAGAGCGGCCACTGGTGGTGGGAGCAAGCTGCTATTAGAAAAAGCGAAAGGGAGCGTTCTACTCTGCGACAGTTTTTTTCTTTCTTTTGAGAACTGTAATTGAATGGACTTTTGTGTCCGTGTTTTACCCAGAGGTTTTGTGTTGGCGTTCATCTCAATTTTTGCCTGTTCACACTATAGTTATTTCCCGGGAAATTCCCGGGAACTTTTGGTTGATCTGTTCACACTACAAAAATACTCCCGGGAATTTCCCGGGAAATGACGTTTTCCCAGGAAATAATTCACCCTGCTCAGGGGCAGGGTTAAGGGAATCAACCCTGGGGTAAGGCCTAGAAATCTTCTGAATGGCATTTTCGAAGGATTGCATAATAATGTCCATGATATTAGGGCCAAGGTAATTAAAGGTTTTATAGAAAAAATACCGCATGGTCGATTTTGCACAATCTGACAATAGATGTAAAAAGCAAAAGAAGCATTCTTCCCTTCCAACATCAACAGTGCTGTTTTCCCATCGTGCAAAGAAAGAACACGGAATAGGCTTTAACCCTATATTGGCTAGCATTTTTTTCATGGCTTCATAACGACTTTTAAATGTATGTTTCTTCTAAAAAGAAATGTTTGCAAGAGAACACTTATGCAATAGAAAATATGTAGGCCTTGAAAAACAAAACTAGTATCCTACCGACCTAAAGTCTTTTTTACCCAAGGTTTTTATTTTTTTTGCAATGGGCAGGGGTCCGTTCATACCCAGCACCACGCAGGCAGTCAGCCAATTTTGAGAAAACTTTCCCGTGTCTTGTAGGGCCTATGCCCATCTAGCTGTTTTTGGACTACATCGTCGGCCCAAAATGCAACTAGTTTCAAAATTTCATCATCACTCCATCGGTCACTTCTACCCATCGTAAGAAATTGAGCAACAAATTGAGCTAAAATATTGACTGTCAGGTTGTAGACAGCAATGTCGATCGATGAACTCAAATCTGACTCTGGACAACACAAGTCCACCAACGGCCAAGTACATGTAAAAATACGAAATACCATACACACATGGCGTGTGTATGAGAAGGAAGCTTGTTCACGCCAACTATTTATTCTATTCCTATTCCATTCACGTGGTAAATTTTTTTAATTCATATATTTATTTGTAAATTACAGATGTTATTCACTTTTATTTTCGTACCTAAACATTAACACTTTCAGAAGGAAAAAACAAAAAAGGGCTATTGTTACCACGCGAATTATTTGGCGCGCTATTTTTGACGTCTGTGACCTTTCGAGATTAATGACGTCTCAACACAGTGGAAGCAAAAGATGGGGTAAGTTAGACCCGCTTTCGTTCTCACTAGCTGCTTTTCCCGGGAAAAAAGTTTTTCCCCGGGGTTAACTCCTTTAACCCTACCCCTTAACTGGGTAAATTATTTCCCGGGAAAATGTTATTTCCCGGAATTTTTTTTGTAGTGTGAACAGATCGACTAACATTTCCCGGGAATTTCCCGGGAAATACCTGTAGTGTGAAAAGGGCTTAAGTGTGGAGGGTAACATCACATAATGGAACCGGAGTTTGACAATGACAATACCAAAAGTGCAATCGTCAGCCCTTGAACTTTATTGTACATGGGGCTGATGGTGATCAAAAGGAAAAAAGTTTGCTATCGCCACATTATTCAGCGAACCATGAATCATGATGCACAAAATAAAATATTCAAAAGAATATCCATATAATAGATTTGTCTGGTGTATAAACTGATGTCCCAGCCATTGGGTTTTCGTGTGTTTTTGCTAGATTCCTCGCTCCCCAACCAAAGTGACTACAAAACGTCTCTAATGGATAACAATGGTATATTTCGACATGTTTTTTTCCCAGCAAGAGTTGTGGGGCCAATTTCTCTAGTATTTATTAGGTGTTCGGGCAAAAGCCCAGAACACCTCTTATTTTTGTTGGTTTTTTATGTGTTCGGGCAACAGCGCGAACAACTCATTGATTTTGTTCGTTTACATTTTTTTTTTTTTTTTTAGGTGTTCGGGCAACAGCCCGAATAACTCTTTGTTTTTGTTCGTTTTTTTTTTTTTTTTAGGTGTTCGGGCAACAGCCCGAACAACTCTTTGATTTTGTTGGTTTTTTTAAAGTTTTTTTTTAGGTGTTCGGGCAACAGCCCGAACAACTCTTTGATTTTTTTTAATTTTTTTTTGGGGGGGGGGGGGGGGGTTTCTTATTCTTCTTCTCGTCGATTGTCCGCAAGAAAAAGCATAGATGCGAAGCTTGCATTAAGTTGAAACTTTGCACACAGGTAGATGATAACCAGTAGATGATACAAAAGTTGTTACGTCACGATGACGTCATCAGTTGACGAGATACACTAATTCAAAGTTTATTATTTCAAAAAATCATAACTTTAAATCTACATGAGGGATTTTTACAATCAATACATCATCGGAAAGGGCATTAAAAACTCCGTAAACGCCTCACAGACATGACCCCATTTTGATTTTGTCTTCCGGCTCAAAAGAGAGGTTGAAAATCTCAAAATTCATGTATAAAGAACTACAAAATTCCCCATTGATTGCGCGTAAAGATTTTACGATTACATGTACACGTACTTTGTCACCACGTGTAAGCATGCGGTGCATTGCGGTCACCACGTGTAAGTATGTGGTGCATTGAGGAGAGCATAGTCACGCTCTGCACTACACCACGTGTTGATCGTTTACGTCTGCGTTCGAGGCGTTTTCAACATAATGTCAGTTTTCTTCAAAAGTAATTAATTAGTTTTATCTACGACCATACTGCGTTGATAACACCGGTTTTCGTCCGGTCACTGAGGTTAAGCAATATCGGGCCCAGTCAGTTTTTCGATGGGAGACCACGTGGCGACCAAAATTTGTACTGTTTATTTTTGTATTTAATTGTTTTTTTCTCCTATAAATAGCCTCGTTTTTAGTCTGTTTTCAAGGCGTTTTCAACAAACACTTCCCTTCCGGTTAGTTAGTCTCTTCTCCAGTCGTCATTATGCATAGTTCCTATGTCCTAAACCACAAAAGCTATTTTGACAATCTGTACATGATATGAAAGGGCTCTACGTACGTAGTCTGTTTTCAAGGCTTTTCAACAAACATTTCCTTTCTGGTTAGTTAGTCTCTTCTCCAGTCGTCATTATTTATCAGTTCACGTTTCCTCAAACACAAAAGCCATTTTGACAATCTATACATCATATGAAAGGGCCTCACGTATTCCACAAAAATGGGTATGTTGTTGACCTTCTCTTGACTTTTTGACCTTTTTAAACTGGAAGAGCCTGTAAAATGCTTTGAAAAGGCATTATTAAAAGGCTTTTAGGTTGAAATGTACACTTTTTAATGCTTTTTCCATAAAACTATTACACATCAAGAAAACTGTTTGGTTTTGATTTCTTTGTAATTTGACGGGATACTTACAATACTTGTTTCATTTATTCAAACACTGACCCAACAATAGCCGAACACCTAGTGTTTGTTTTTACAAACACTATATCTAGTAATTATTATTATTATTATTATTATTATTATTATTATTATTATTATTATATATTTCTAGTAATGCAATGCAACCAATGCACCATAAACGCACTTTTCAATCACTATAGCTCAAAAGCCTGACAATCACCTACTTAAAGATGCTATGTCAGATTTTTGGTCGATTTGACCCAAAAATTTAGATTTAAAATTCAATAGGTATTTTGATGGGGGTCGAGAAAGTTACAAGCTTTCATTTGAGCCATTGTTCAACAAAAATCCGCCAATTATTAGTATAGTAGCAGTGAAATAAAGTGCTCAAAATTAGTTTTTGCCGGGATCCCGACAATATATCACACGACCAATTCTTATGTGTTTTATAAGAAACGTTTGAAATTTTTGTCATGGTTCCTGACCATTATAAGTAAAAGTTAAACTTTTTTCGTTAGAGCGGGTGTTTCTCTCAGACCCCGACGTGACAGAACGTGTGCCGCGACAACGAAGCAACGGACAGCAATAGTAGGTACCGATTAGAAAATTGCCTTTTTTGAAGAAACTATTAAACGTAACTCAACAAAAGGGAAATACAAGCATTATGAATGTATATCGAGTAGGATGGGGAAAGCTTTAGGTGTACAGTACACATTGAAACTTCAGTTCTGGATGGCTGACGGTCGCAAAACTTTCACCCATCAACGCTGATTTGAAAAACGTATAGGCCTAGCGTTAAAAAGGCCCTAAATATGAGACCCCTATAAGGCTCACAGGGGAGCCTTATAGTTTCTAGAAGTAGAGAGTGGTGATACTCTTTGTAATACCATTCACTCAAAAAAAAAAAATTTTTTTAATGTTTGGGGCAAAAAGTCTGAGGAAAAGTTTCCGTATGGCGCCACCACTTTTTCATTCGAAATAAAATAATATAGTATCTAATTTACCTGATTGATATATCCCTTTTTGTAAAAATGAGTGAAAAAGTGGTGGCACCATTATCATACGGAAAGTTATCCAAATCGGACATAGCATCTTTAATATTATTATAATAATTAGTATTTAGTAATAAAATAAATTGGGCCAAGGTAACCAGCCCACTGTTGCGACTGATGCCCAACTGATACCACACATTTGGAAATTGGTTAAGCAGTTTTTGTTCTACATAACACAAGTTATTCAGCTTTATGACATTGACATGCATGATTTTGATAACGATCCGTGACCTCAATGCGTTTGACCGCTGGAATTCCTTCCTCGACCACACAAACGCCGTAGGTCCGTGACCAATCACAAGCCTTTTCACTTCTTCTTACCTTTTTTCAAAATTCCGTTGTGCAGTCAGTAATGACTCAGTTTGGGAACGTTCCGGCCGATCCATTTTAAAATCTTAACATTGGCTGAATATTCACGAAAAATCAGAAAAGAAACGGAGAACTAACTAGTCAAAATTAAAGATCATCATTCTTGAGCTTGGCGGTGTATTGTCACGTGACAACAAGATGCATCATGATTGGAAGAATTAACTATTGTCTCAAACGTTGCATGTGCAATGCACAATTTTCATAAAACAGTCGTTGAAATAAATTTAAGTCGACGATGAGGGCGCAAGTTTAAAGGGCTTTTGCGCCAAATGTAGGGTTATCGCGCGAAAATTATGCAGAAGTAACATGGCCGCGGCAGTAAACAAATCCACGCAGTGAATGGTTTGTGGACATTAAATATTGTTCAATTGTTTCACTTAAGTACAGTTGGGATAACTTTACCACCACTTTTTTCTACTTATTTTCACAAAAAGGAATAGGCCCTATCTCATATCTGACTGATCGTGTTGACTTTTTTGTTTTATTTTATTTCATACAAATGAAAAAGTGCCGACTGGATACTGAAACTTTTTCATTTGTGTGTGTTTTGTTTTTAAGCCACGTTCCAACAATGGATAACTGTTGACTGTAAAGATAATGAACAACAAGTTATCGTGTACGTTAGTTTCTGAAGTAACTGATGTAAGTTTTCTGGATTGCCCATGCCCATTCGATTCACAATCCCACACTCCACAGGGAGTATATTTAACAATTGATTTTAAGGTGGACTCTGCTTTTACAAGTTCTTCAGGTCTTCTCAAATTTGCGAGTTTCTATTATTTACAAGAAAATAATTGTTTTATGAAATCGATTCACAGGGGGTAAAATTATGTCGGGTTTAGTGGATCAGAATCTTTGGGCTTTCAGAGCAGATATGGATGCATAATCAAGTTACCAACAACATTGGAACAATGGCAGACACTGCTGCTGTGTACTGATTAGAAAGCATTTTAAAAAGAAATTATAGACACAACAAATGTATTTCACAGTATGCAATAAAAACCCTTGATAAAACTTCACAATAAGGAATTTGGGCCGGGAACATTGCCATTGACAGCCCCCCGTCCCCCTCTGAAAAACTGGCCAAACCCATGTTCACCCTCTCCTAGCCCCACTTGTGTGGCCGGCTAGCTGAATCCTTGGCCACACAAGTGGGGCTAGTTCACCTCCAGCAAGAATAACGACCAAGAATTTCCCCCAATTATTCACTTGACAGATTTGGGATATCGGTAATAATGGATGAAGCATCATCAATCTTATCTCGGTCTACATCTGAATCCTCGGAATGGGTTGCCGTAGGAACAGAGGCAGAATTGAAGGAGAAGAGAAGGAAAACGTTAGAGGTATCCAACAGGAAGGTCACAATCTTCTTTCAAGATGTCAGGTTTTATGTCTTGGATTTCCATTGCTACCGTGAGTATAATGTAGATGGGTTTCTAAGATCTGGAATGCCAGACATGGTTTTTATTCTGATTATAGTCCTCATCATCTGGATGAGGATCTGTAAGATGCTAATGAGATTGTAGGATTAAATGTGAAGATAAGAGAAAGTGCAGTTTACTGCTGCTTGGAGTAGGACGGCGTTTTGTCTGCTCTGGAACTTCATGAAATAGTGCTTGCAAGTTCAAATACCATTCAAGGAAGAGTACATTACGGTGTCCAGATCATTTTGTTTCATTTCATTTTGTTTAATATTTTGGGTTGTGAAGTCAAGGACTTCAAGAAAAGTGAACTTAATCACTGCACTACTTAGCCAAGAACCCCATGGAGATAAGACGAGGAAGGAAGTTGAAGTTTTAGATATCAGATCCAAAAACCACAGAATTATTCAGGGAAATCCCAGTCAGATAGGGACTGAAACCAATGCCTTTAGAAACTTTTGTATGTTTGAAAAACAATAAGGAGGGATATTTGCATAAGTGCCACATGGTAATTTTCTCAAAAAAGCAAATTTAGATTTAGATTATTGTGCCCTGACCATCTTCAGTGATGGGGCGACAGATGACAGTCAAAAGAAATGAATATTCCCTCCTATATTCTTTGATATACTTCTTTGATTTACTCCAACAGATGCCGGAGGACCACTGGATGTTGGAAATATTGAGGTTGGTTTTAGTTTCTTTGAGTCAGGAAATTACTGTCTAGTTTTCACAAAACACTAAGAATCATCTTAAGACGAACTATCAATCCAATCCGAGTCCTTGAACTTCGATCTTGAAGCGGCACAGCTATTTCCCCTGGTAAGTGGCAAACTCTATAGGGAATATGTCAGTTTGTATTGGAACTTTGCACAGGGCACCACATGGCAAAAGAACAGGGTACCACGGCAATTGCTGTGAGTGCTGTGGGTTGGAGGCTTGCAATCTCTCTTTGAAATGAAGCCCTGGCTCGTCATCAGTGACTTGTTTTTGATATGTTTTTCTTCTATTAATCTTTCCTGAAAATGAATACCCGAGAATATAAGGTACTGCCCCTATCAGTATGAGCGGTCTTCAAAAGCCAACTTTTGAATCTGCTTCTATTTAGTCCATTGCACTTGCCATCTCCACACATAAAAACCCCATACCTCGACATAAGGTTGTCAAAACACAGGTGTGTAAACTATAATATGTGCAAATCTGTGAACAATTATTTCTTTAGTCTTACCAATATTAATAAAAAGACGGTAAAATATTGTGAACAACTACATGTACATTTATAAGTATGTGACACTTTCTCTTAAACCAAACTGAATTTGAAATAATCGAACCATCTTGTATCTTTTCTTTAGGAAGTAAATGGAGTAAGTTGTGTCGTGTGTCCGTGGCATAAGTACAAGATCAGCTTAGGGTCAGGCGAGGGATTCTATCAGTCCATCGGTAAGAGCCTTAGATAATAATCAATCCGCTCCGTTGTCATTCCAAAGAACGTACTCCAGGTTTGTCCCTGAAGTGTGTGGGCCCCACTGGTTTAAGTCTTGTAAATGTATAGAGCAGAGCCCTCTTCAAAGAGCTGGGCCCAATTTCATAGAGCTGCTTAAGCAAAAAAAATTGCTTATGCACGAAAATAGCTTGCTTATTTTACACATGTTACTGGCAAAAATTGCATGCCGTGTACATTGCTTGTGACTAATATTTAGCTGTTGTTTACTTAGCATAACAATTGAGTGGAGTCTTAGACGGTAATCTGATTTTACAAAGCAAAGATTTTGTTGCTTAAGCAATTTTTTTGCTTAAGCAGCTCCATGAAATTGGGCCCTGGGCCCTACTCCATAGAGCTGCTTAAGCAAAAAATATTGCTCATGAGTTTTTTGCTTGGCAAAAATTTCCAGAGTACCAGTTGATAATTATACATGTTACATGGTTGGCTGGTAACCTTAGTCTGGTAAGAAACTTTACTGTCTGGTGTAAGAAGTGTAACATCAGCAAGGTTTTTGAGACAGAATTTCAGTATTCACTTTCTGTTTAGTTTCAATTACTCAACAAGTATTCTACATCATTTTGTCAAGCTGCCCTGTTAGGGAAATCGTTGAGAAAGACACTCGAATCTCATAAAAACTTCAAAATATGACAGTTTTTCCATGTCATTTCGTACAAAACCTTGCGCTGCCAGCGTCCCAGCAATGTTGGCGCAGTCAGCAGCACTTGCACTTGCTAGAAAAGATCAGCTAAACTTTTAACCCTTTGTACTTTTCATTACTCTCTTTTTCCCCCCAGACCCACATGATAGAAAGAAACCCCCCTGCTGGAAGTCAAAGGGGGTCAAGCAGCGAACCCACCACATTGAGGTCAGAGGTCAAACAGTCTACGTCAAACTGTCAACATCCAAGACAGAACTAGAGTCTGATCACTATTATTCCAAGAAATATCGAGAAATGATGGATCCGAGTTAACGATTGCCAATTACTAGAGGTCATATGTAAACTCTTTGTTAAAGTATATTATTTACATTTAGTTTTTTATGTGGAGATATTGATATAATTATTGATATGTGCAATTGCTATTGCTAAAAAAAAAAATTGAAACTATTTATGCTAGCTGATGGGAAATAATATAAGTTATCACACAAGCGCAAGTGGAATACGGAAAAATATAGCGCCTCTGCGTCCCATATCCAACGAGGCCGAAGGCCGAGTTGGATATGGGACGCAGACGCGCTATATTTTCTGTATTTCCACGAGCGCGTGTGTGGTGTGATAACGTATTTATCTTCAAGCAAACTTGGCGCGTGACCATAGAACACACAATACGCAGGTAGTGATATATTAGCTGTGCAATATAGGTTTTTATCACCACTCCATTCTGCGGATCTGATTGGAGGATTAGTGTGTACTTGAAGGTAATAAGGTTTATAATACACCTCTTACCTTTACACCTAACACTTGATGCCAGAGGCTACATTACATACTTTATACTTTAACATGCTGTAGTCATTGCAATTCAACTTCTCAGCAGCAAGTAAGAATGATTTTAGCCCCTCAATTATTATAAATATGTCTCACGGTTAGCATTTTTTAAAATTAAAAGTGTGTATCTCAGATAGTTGTATTTATATGTTACCAGTAATCGGTATATCTTCTTTTATAAATTTAACATTTTTAAATAGCTTTGTAGTTTGTACCTCGGCAGGGAGATTGGAAAAACAAAAACAAATTACAAAATCAAATTTGTCTTTGTATGAATTTCTTGGTGGTTTGTTATGGAAATAAATGGGTGTTTTGCTGGAAGCTTAAAATGGTTAATCAAGGTGTCAAGCTGACATAACTAGCACTAAGCATTTATTTGTATCTGTTTGGTACTGCACACAAACTCCACTATTGGGATATCAATGGTGCAGGCGCGTGGTGGCTAGTAGAGGATTAGTAGTGGGCCCCAAACATTTACTTGTTCAACTCAAACATTTTCAGCACCCAAACACAACAGTTACGTTTGTTTCCAGTTTGATAGACATGGTCAGTCCGAAACACATGCATAACTTTGAACCCTTGCATTGAGGTCACATTTGGCTACTGTCTATCTAGTGCCTCGCTGTCATTTTGCGAGTCAATTTGCATGTTCAGATATGGCGCGTGACTACCTGCACGCCAATGCCTTACCATGATAGTGTCCTTCACAACACACAAAGAAAATAAGTACAAAATGGTGCAGCAAAGACTACTGTGTTGATGACGACAGATGAATTGTATTTGGACAAGCTTTTGTATAAGCCTTTTTTAGGTATGGCGGACGTGATACGAGCGCGTCACACGCAGCGACTGATGCCACGCTCACCATGATTGTGGTCATTAGGTTTACATGTAAAATGCGCACTTCACACAATAACACACGTTCTATTTCTAGTGGTCAATGCACACAAATTTACCACAACTTTACAGTGTTGTAGCATTGTGTCCGCCATACCTCAAAAAGGCTTATAGCAACCTCTGGATGATCAAACCCTGGTACCAGTGTGCCGTAGACATTCGTTCAGGTGTCCACCTCGGGTTCAGGTGCATGGGTGTCCACCTCTTTTTTGTATGCAACTACACAAAAGCTTGCCCCAAACCAAAGCAGTGTGACTTGGCAAGTCATTGCACCAGAAATTGTATAAATGTAACTTGCAAATTGCTTAATAGTCTAACCAACTTACTAGCAGTATGGCAAATAAGTGGTGGTTCTGAATTCGTGTCACAACGATATTTTGAACAATACACCTTGCTTGAATTGTCTTTAGGAGAATGCACCAGTTGTATGAGAAGGATTTGCCCTGGAATTCAGCAAAGTGGCCCTACTGATACCAAAACTTAACCCATATCTGAAACCAATGACTTAAAATTCACATAACACAAATGAAAGCTCACAACACACCAACCATATCGTTAATTATCAGCATTCAGAACTAAAGAGTCCTTCAGCAGGAAGCATTTTTATTTCAATGATCATTAATTTTCAGTCGTAGAATTAAAACAGAGAATGGCCACTTCCTATAACAGGCATGATGTAGGGGTTTAGAAAAAAGGTAAGAAGATTTCATCGAGTACAATTGCTGACCTACATGTATGCGTTAGAGGACTTTTTAGGCAATTATTTTGGAAAATGCAAAAACAGACTAAAGTAGGAAGAATACCATGCCTGCTATAAGTTAAAAAAAAATTACCACCCTTGTAACCAAGTCACTCCTCATGGCGTCTAAAATAGTGTACCCTCGGGAAAACAGAACACTTGCTGATATGAAACGGTAGACGGTGCATCAAAACAGCGCACCTGAGAAATAGGGGGGTGTTTTTTTATGTGTTCTAAAGAAGGCAGGACTCCAGTAGTAGCATAGGATTCGGTGACCTATTATTGACACTCCATAACACTATGCATGATCAACAGATTAAGCACCTCTACCCCACCATGTGGAGAGCTGCATGTACATTGTTTTTTTTACTCATTGTTAAATGCATTCATAGTGATGAACACATTTCAGCACAGCCAAGGCAAGCTGAGAGTACACTATTTTTTTTAGCACCCTAGACAACAGCAAAGAGTAAGTTCGGGTGGCGACCATTTGTCAACCACTGGTCAATGTTCCATGGTTACCTATGCATTGAATACATCCTGGGTACCAGGCAAATTCAACCGATGGTCGACTGTAGCCGACTATAGTGCCTCACTTGAACTTGCTCATAGCAGCAAACTCCTAGTTCTCTGTTATAATTCTATGCTTTTAGTTCATCTTTAATTTTTTCTTGCATATATCTACAAAAAGAAGAAGACCCAAACAGCTCTTTCCCTGGTTATTCTAGTCCAACAAACCAAGGCTCATTTCAACGAGCTGCTGAGCATACAACATGCTAAGCAATTACAAAACGATGCTTAGCAGATACTGATTACAATGTTTCATGTAATGATTCCTGGCTTATTTCTGCCCTTTAGAGAGAAATATTATTTGCTGGAGCAGTTGTATGGAATTGGGTTTATGCTCTGCAATCTGACATGATGCTGTAGGGATAAATCACACAATCTTAATTTTATCATTGTAAAATAGTTATAAACAATCCATATACTTTACAGATATGTTTTACAATTAACATATAGTTCTACGACGTACAAATACTGAATGCCTGAGCACAACATTAAGTAACAATGACTGGTATAAAGACGAACTAGGGGATTCACTACACATGCGGGTTACATCTCAAATTGTTATCTGCCAGGTTATTCTGCCATTTTCTTTCTTTGATTTCTAACCACCCCTAACCCATCAAAATCCAACTTTGATTCTGTCGGACTGCGGAGTGCTTTTCATGGGAACAGCAACACCATCATCAGAGTCCAACAGTTTGGATGTTGAGGTACAATATGGTGTTGGATTTTGTTAGAGTTAAGAAGGAGCCTAGTATAACGTATCATGGCTGAGAAGTATAGTGCACCAAATTCAAGTTCTGGTGGGCAAGTATCATAATGTGGGTTTGAATCTTGGATCTGGCACTTTACACTTAACTATAATTGCTCCTTGGAGTTTATATTTCATTTTATGGACTCTGCCGGGGAATGAAGTATATTTACTAAATGTGTATGGAGTGCAATGAAATTTACAGCAGCGTAGAATGGGATCGACTCTAGTTAAAAATTTGACAAGCAATTTACTTGCCACTTGGCTACTTGGGTTTGGGGTCATTTAAACCTCATTTCTAATAGTATTAACTGGTGTTTGTGAAGCAATGGTTACTGGCAACACACTAGGGAGAAGAAATGAAAGATAGATGAAGACTTTGATCTCATTCTGGAGTTTAACAACTGCTGGAGATAGGAACAAAATAGGCAAAAGAGAGTAGAGCATAAAATACAACAAAGTAATCTTTAAGTTTACTTGATGTCAGTGTTTATAAAGTGAAAGATGACCGTACTTAAATCTATTAAAACAAAAAAGGAATATCCAAGAAAATGAATGAACAAACTGTGAACTGATCATGTTGTTTCGTCTTGAAAAATCAAGGCCAAAACATCACCCACCTCCATTCAACTAAAAAAGATCAACCAAACAATCTTCCATGGTAACATACAGCCCATCAGTTCTCCATGCGTTTTGCTTTGGGACACTTATAATCAAAATCTGTCGTGGTTAGGTATACAGCTATATTGATATAGAAAACCAAGGTCTCTAAAGAAAATCTGTAAATGAACACATACTGATAAATGATAATACTGCGACCAGGCATTACTACGCCCAGGAAAGCCACTTGGGTTTTGTGACAACTCAAATAAAAATGTATTTTTGAATCAGAGTGGTTCTCATTTGTCCATTTTTTTAAAGGCAGTGAACACAATTGGTATGGATGGATTTTAAATGGCCATGTATGAATTTTAAAGTGGTACTGGTTGTAAAACTCTCAAGCAACTCACTGCAACTTCTCTCTATTCTAAAGAACCCCCCACCCACTTAAAGGGCACTACTGGTAATTACTCAAAATAATTATTAGCACACAACCTTACTTGGTGACGAGTAATGGGGAGAGGTTGATGGTATAAAACATTGTGAAAAACGGCTCCCTCTGAAGTGCCATAGTTTTCGAGAAAGAAGTAAGTTTCCACAAATTTGATTTAGAACTTGAGGTCTCGAAATCAACCATCTAAACGCACACAACTTCGTGTGACCAGTTTTTTTTTCTTCTTTCATTATTATCTCGCAACTTCGATGACCGATTGAGCTCAATTTTTCACAGGTTAGTTATTTTATGCATATGTTGAGATACACCAACTGTGAAGGCTAGTCTTTGACAATTACCAATAGTGTCCACTGCCTTTCAAACCTTAATTGGCTGCCGGTCTCTCGTTGATTTACAATACAAACAGGGAAAACAGCGGCAAAATGATGCCATGCATCAAGTAATTTGTTATCAATGTTTGACTGCCATCAGCCACAAGGATAGAATCCTGTCAATTACATAACACTTAATCAGGTATTATTTTTTGCATATAAGAAATAGACTGACAAAGGCCGTGTCCAAAAAGCGGCTGCAGCAGTGGCTTCATGACCCTCACTTGAACATGTGTTGAAGTATAGGACACCCATAGCAACATACTTAGCAACAGCCATAACCGTAGCCACCAATTCAGACATGGCTTAACCCACATTACTACAAGACAACATATACACAAGTACACAGAAACAATACACCTTTTACCATTATAGCTTATTAGGAAAACCCCACCCCAATACAGGGCGAGTCAAATAGAAGTTGACCATGATTAGAGAATATTAATTTTGGTTTTTACACATACACCGATGTGTGTTAGCACTGTATACTCAGTACTTTCCCGAGCCCTGTGAAAAAATGTCACAGGCATGTTACTTGGGTAGGGTTCGAATCCCACCCGAGTAACATGCCTGTGATATTTTTTTCACAGGGCTCGGGAAAGTACTGAGTATACAGTGCTAACACACATCGGTGTATGGGTAAAAACCAAAATTAATATTCTTTATCCCCGATGCAAATTTAACATCTATTATGATGAGAGACATTTTTCAAAACAAACAAATGACACTCAGAAGTTCAGAAAAGCATTTATTTAACAAGCACTCTCTCCTACTGCTCATTAGAAAAAAAAATGAATGAAAGAAATAGATCATTCCTAATCATTGTCTATTTTAATAAAGGTACTCACTTTGCAAGCTATCCACAGAATACTTTTTTATACCCTTTGCTACTTACTCATATGTTTAGAGCCAATCAAGCATTAACATTCCATGGACAGCTACAAACATGAGTCACTAAAACATAACTTCTCTTGGAAATTATCAATTTTTTTTTTTTTTTTCAGATAAGCAGGAAAGAATGCTTCACTGGGTTTTTTGTGTGTGTCGGTTGTTGTTTTGATTTTAAATCATTAATCTCGATCAACTTCATTTTGACGCACCCTGTACGCGTAGATTATTATTAGGCTTTAACCTGCAAGCCTTTGTGTACCAAATTGACAGTTTTAGTCTTTCTTCTTTTCTTCCTCTGTCTTCGGGGCGGCGGTTATTGCTTTGGGATCTTCTCCCGCGGTATTTCCAAGCTTCTTGGTGTCTGCATCAATGTGCATTTCACCCGTAGTGCCGTACTCGTTGACTCGTTTCAGATCTACTGGATAGATGTAGCGCTGGTAGACGTAGATTAAGAAGACCACATCTGATTTGAATAAAAAATAAAAATATCACTTATGAATAATTGAATTTTAATGACGTTGATTTTATTGAGTAGAAAGAAAACCACAAATATTGCAAGGTGGCTATACAGCCCAGTAAGGATTGCGGTGACGCCTCTCTAAGATATCAAAGGTATAATCAGTAATATCTGGAAAAAATTTCAAAACCTGACTGTTTTAACCAGAGCCATACTAAATTCATGAAAATCTTCCAAACTAAGAAGGGTGATTTAAATTATTTTTAAAGTGTAATGTCAATGTGAGGATTACAACAATTTGGGATACTATAATATAATTTTCCAATAAATTTATAAATTTATAAATTTATATAAATTTTCCAATGTGCTATGTTACATGTGTTACATATACTACATTGGATCATTTCATAACCAGATGTGACTTTCACTTTGACACCAAATTCAAACTCTGGTGTTTCTGATCAGCCGAGTGTGGGTTCAAGTCCCCAGCCATGACACTTGTGTCCTTAAGCAAGACACTTAACCATTGCTTCGTCCTTCGGATGGACGTAAAGCCGTTGGTTGGTCCCATGTGTTGTGTAACGCATGTAAAAGAACCCAGTGCACTTATGGAAAAGAGAAGGGGTTTGCCCCGGTGTTCCTGGTCTGATCCGCAGCAAAAACTACGCCACAGCACCTTGTAAACCATTACACGGTGTTATCTAAGGATTAGGTCTCATAATTTAAACGTAGTCCCACATCTTGCAGAAAATACTGTATGTTACAGCGCCAGGAGCGTCACTGAGTGACGGACATGTGCGCTATATAAGAAGCCACAATTACTATTACTATTACTATTACTATTACTATTACTATTACTATTACTATTACTATTACTATTACTATTACTATTACTATTACTATTACTATTACTATTACTATTACTATTACTATTACTATTACTATTACTATT